>NW_020185326.1:5449862-5482277 GCF_003031525.2 Neophocaena asiaeorientalis asiaeorientalis
CAGCAGGAGACCAAATTTCTTATCAAAGGCAGGCTAGAGGTGCGTGAAGCACGTTCAGCAAGGGGAACACAAACCACTCTAGGCATCCTAGGCGGGAAGGGATTGGATCAGAGCAGGGGGACCTGATGCAGTCACTGGGAGGGTTATAGTGGTGGGCTCCAGGCCGGCCTCCAGGAAGAATCGTCAGGATGACACAGACCTGATCCCCGGGGTTACTATACACTACCTGGCTCTGCTTAAATAGAAAAGTCAAGGTGCCACTGCTGCCACCACCGCCGTGGGAGGCCCTGTGTACTAAAGAACTGGAGAACAGACAGGGTGCGCAGCTGCAGGGAGACCATGGGTTTCCCTGACCTCACTGCCGCCGGCTGGAGGAGCAGCAAGCAGGGGCAGGGAAATGGAGCTTCCTCACTCTGACTTCCAAAACTCACACGGGTGCACCTAACAGATGGCACCTACTTCACATCCACAACTCTTACTACAAGAGGGTCTGGGGGAATGTGGTCGTAAGGTGCCCAGACCCTCCAACTAGAAGGGCTGGGTGGAAGTTAAGCGAGCCACCCGGTGGGACTCTCCAGGGCACGGCTCTGGGGATGTGGAGGCTCTGGGAGTGCACACACAGGGAAGTGAGGTCCACACAGACACTGCTATCCAAAGAGCACATGGAAATTCAAGACAGGGTGAATAAGCCGGGACTCAGCCACACCGGCCTTCCTAGGTGCAGGGCACGACGGAGCACAACTGCTTGGAGCGAGAAAACGAAATGCAGTTGAGATCATATCTTGGCTTTGTTCCCCACGAATGCACAGTTATTTGTATTTCAGCATCCTAGCTCCCAGGACCTGGTTAACAAAGGCAGCAAGATGCATTCCCCCAGAGGCCAGCCAGATGGAAAGCCCAACGGAATCTCACTTTGAAGTGTTCTGTGTTATCTGACTCATTTGCAAAAGAAATGAGCTTTATGGGATGTTCAAATGTTTCCAGAAAAACCAGTTGCCCCCAAGTGAGAATAAAGTTATAATCTCTCCTTCACCTTGTATGCTGATGTACACAGGCTGTTAGAATCAAAATATGTCTCCTCCTCAGGCTCTGCAGGGTGTGGGTGGGAGGAGGAATCAAAATAAAAACACCTCGGATCAAGAAATGATGGACTTGTTTTCCCCCCACTTTGACAGTGGAATCAGAACGGCTGTATGGCTGGTCCAATGAATTACACCCTCATTTGTCATTAGGATAATGCAAAATAGTTGACTAGATATGCTGGGTCATACAGCCTCTAAAGCTCTGTGGTGACTGGGATGAGCTCAGCTAGATTTGGGATCAAATCTCAGCCTTGCTAATTACCAGGTGTCTGACCCTAGAGAAGTAGCTACTGCCCTCTGAACCTCAGGTTCCTTTCCTGTAAAATAAGCATTGAAATGTTGATGTCACAGCGTGGTTCTGAGAGTGTTAAGGGGATTCAGAAACCACAAAGGCCTGCAGATGCCTTAAGATCCCTCCCTCTACACACCTAGTGATCCTATCGCCCAACCCACCTTGCCTTCCCTGAATACTAGGAGTAACATCCCTCTTCGTGCTTTTGCTTGTGCTGTGCCCTCTGATCAGAATGCCTTCTCCTGCCTATCCCTGCCAACATCCACTCTTACCCTTTTTTGGAGGTGGAAACAGAGTAGACATTGCCCATTACTGATTAGGGAGGTGGAAAATGGTGTGGAGGCTTGGCTCTGTTCACTTCTCAGTAGCCCAGCATCTCAGGGCACCCAGAAGATTAGAGCTGAAAAAGCCCCAGGGATCATCCAGTCCAACTTCTCACAGATGACACAGCAAGATGGAGGCCCTGAGAGGCCAAGGTATATACCCCACCTGTGCAGGGTGGGTGAAGGAGGCCTGTGGTACCAGGCCACTTGGCAGTGCCTGCACTGGCAAAGTTCCTGGGCCTCTTCTGTTTCCTCATCATATTAGTCAGGGTTCTCCAAGAAGCAGGTTCTCCAAGCCAAGCCCAAAATCTGCAGAGCCGGATGTCCCAGTTTGAATCCCAAGGCCAGCACACTGCTATAGAACCAGTTCGAAGGCCCTCTGGCACAAGTCTCTCTTACTCAGGGGAGGGTCAGCCTTTTTATCATTCAGGCCTTCAACTGAATGGATGAGGTCCACCATGTTAGAAAGGGCAACCTGCCTGATTCAGTCTAGTGATTCAAATGTTAACCTCATCGAAACACACCGTCTCAGAAACACTCAGAATAATGTTTGACCAAATGTCTGGTCACTCCATGGCCCAGTCAAGTTGATGTACAAAATTAACCATCATACTCAGGAAAGTTGAAAATCTTTCACGAGTTAAGCCAGCAGGGTGTGTCTATGAGATGGATATTTAAAACTCTAAGTAATTTGGAGAGGAGTGGTTTGGACTTTTTAAAAATTTAAATATTTCTAAGTAAGAATTCTGGTTAAAAATGGCACTTGGGTGGTATTCCCCCTCCCTACCCCACCCCTATATTGTCACTAATACAATGATGAAAACAGAGCATTCCTCACAATACCAGGTATGACAAGGTGGACAGAAAACTTACTTCCCAAATCTGAGAGAACACTCAACTAATGATAAGACATGTATAGCAGATGGAGAAAACCTTCTCGGGCTCATCTCAGGAAATGCAGAATTACTTAAAATAGACAGGAAGCCCCTTCAAACCTCCGCCACCATCTGACCCTTGAAAAACCTATAGTCACACAAGTACAGTGAGGGCTGCTTTTTGGGGTGGCCACAACTTCAGTGCCCACCCAACAAACACCATCTTCCTGCTCAATTTGTGCCCAGAATCTCAAAGAAAACAGCCTTGTAAATCTCAGGGGATATTAAAGCAACAATGAGATGCCATTCACACTCACCAGATTATGGGGAAAAACCTGACAATATCAAGTATTGGGAGGGTATAACCTTATCAATAACCTTCACACCTCAAAGGCTAGTGGTAAATTCTCTGTCATCTTCCACGACTTATCAAAAGTACTTGACACGAAGGGAGGGATAGATTAGGAGTTTGGGATTGACATGTACACAGTGCTATATTTAACATAGATAACCAACAAGGACCTACTGTATAGCACAGGGAACTCTGTCAATATTCTGTAATAACCTAAATAGGAAAAGAATTTTAAAAAGAATAGATAACGTGTACATGTGCAACTGAATGACTCTGCTGTACACCTAAAACTAACACAACATTGTAAATCAACTATACTCCAATAGAAAGTAAAAATTGAAAAAAAAAGAATAAAAATAAAGACTACAAGGGTCAGGGCAAAAGAACTCAGGAAGCCAACTTGAAGAGGCTTCCACTAGCCTAAGATGGGACAATTTGAGTATCAAAAAAATGACTGTCGTGGATTGGTAAACTTATTGGCAAACTTATGGTTACCAAAGGGGAAGATGGAAGGGAGGGGTAAATTAGGAGTTTGGGATTGACATATACACAGTACTGTATATAAAACAGATAACCAACAAGGACCTACTGCATAGCACAGGGAACTCTACTCAATATTCTATAATAACCTACATGGGAAAAGAATCTGAAAAAGAATGGTTATATGTATATGTATAACTGAATCACTTTGCTGTACACCTGAATCTAACACAACATTGTACATCAACTATACTCCAATAAAAAAACAAAACAAAAAACTTGACACAGTTGACTGGTCCCTCTTCTTGCAAAGACTTTCTTCATCTGGCTTCCTGGAAACCACACTCTCCAGGTGTCCCCCTGCTGGATGCTTCCCTCTCAGTCTTCTTTTCTGGTTCTTCTTCCCCCATTTGTTACCACTGATGTGGCCCAGGGCCCGGTCCTTGGACATTTTCTCTTCACTATCCACACTGAGATGATCTTCCCGGTCTCACAGATTTAATAGCATCTAGTTGCTAACAACTGCCAAATTTAAATCCACACCCAAAGTTTCTCCCAACCCCCAGGCTTGGATTACCAAAAGCCAACTCAACATCTGAACTTGGATATCTAAGAGTTGTCTCAAATGTCTAATGTCCAATACTGATGTCCCAGTCATCCCCCAAAGTGTGCTACACACAGCCCTCCCTCTCTCAGTAAATGGCAACTCCATCTTCCAACGACTCAGGCCAGAGACCTTGGACTCAACCCGGACTCCTCGTAGCAAATCCTGTTGGCTCTCCTTTCCACATGGATCCCAGATCTAATTTCTTCTCATTACCTTCATTACTACCACCCTAGTCCAAGCTACCATCTTTTCTTGCTTAGAACATCGCCACAGCCTATGATCTAGTCTCCCTCCCTCTACCCTAGTCTTCCTACAGCCTGTTATCCACAGACACCCAATGATCCTCTTAAAGCATAAATCAGATCATGGTACTTTTTTGCTCAAGACCATCCATGCTTGTCATTTCACTCAAAGTAAAAGTGAAGGTCTTTATAATCACTTTTGAGGTCACTGCAACTGGCTCTGTTACCTCTTTAATTATACCTCTACTTCACTCCCTCACTCCACTCTAACACAGGCATTCCTGCTGTACTGTGAACCCTCCAGGCACTCTCATCTCAGGACCTTTACCCCTGCAGGGCCCCAGATATCCACATGGCACACTCCCTCACCTCCTTCAAGCCTTTGCTCAACATCACCATCTCAGTGGGGCCCTGACCACCGGACCTCAGCTCCCCACTTTCCTTACTCTGCCTTATTTCTCTTTACAGCATTTCTCACTTTCAACTGTACTATGTAATTTATTTATTTATCATGTTTATTGTCTGTCTCCCCCCACTGACATTGTCAGGGAGAATTGCAATCATCTTTCAAAAACTGACAAGGAAAAGCAAGACCAAGCAGCAGCCAGGAATTCAGCCACATACCAGCCTGGGTGAGGCCCCATGGTCACCACGATTGAAGCCCAGATGTGCTATTTGTGCCATTGGCGGCTGCTGCCGGCCCTGCTGGCCCTGGAAACTCAGTGCTGCCTCCATTCATGTCCAGAAGTGGACTTTCAAGGCTCCTACTTGGACTTTCAAGGCTCCTACTTCTTTACCTCAACAAACCCTGTCCAACGCAGCTGAACAACTTGGCTGAACAGAGAGAGGCTGGGAAAGCAGGTGTTAGGCACACTCGATGCCAAACATAGAAAGGGGATTCAGACACTGAGCAACCAAAGAAAAATGTCTACCACACTGGGGTATATTAGGCCATGAAGAAAGCCTCCAAATTTCTGGAAAGTTGGAATTGTACGGGCTATCTTCTCTTATCACAATCTAATAAACCATAGCTGTTTGGTTGAACAGGTCAAATTCAATAACATATAAGTAGAAGTTTATTTTTTCTCCCTGCTATCTTTTCAGATTGGTTCTAGGTTGTTTACTTCTTCTCCAAACCTTGGATGAAACCTCAGGACGTGTGTCCCACATTTCCAGTCAACCTTGGATAAAACAAACCAAAAGCCTCCACCTTTAGTCACAAAAATTGCTCTTTTTCAGTAATTAAAATGTGCCCCTTATTTCAGTTAAAGCTCCTCCCCTCCCTTGCTCAGTCGGAGCTGGGAAGCCTGTAGTGGGGGAGGTGGCATGGGTACCTCGGTCACACTTCCCCTCCTTACTCTGCTCCCCCCAGCTTCCCGGCCTGTGGCTCCTGACCCCTCAGGTGAGGCCCAGAGGCAGCAGGTGCCAGGGGAGGTTGCACAGCCTGATGTGGCTGCTGTTGTGTGGGTCAGTGTCGGTGTTCTCTGGGCCTGGTGGCACCTGTTGGGTTTCACAGAGATCTCCCCAGCTGGGACCCTGCCATTACAATCTCCAGGACAGGATAAAGCCTGTCTCTGGCTGGTAGCTTACATCTCCAACTGACTTCAACCCTGAGCCCTGGGCTATCCAGTGGTCCATTTCCCCCACGCTTTCTTTGTTGGGTCAGTCGACCCTCTAAGGGGACTTCTGGGGCAAAGTCCCTATTAAGATGGCCCCAGGTCAAGTCTCCCCCTTGTAACCCAGAGCAGGTCCATGAGAAAACGTGTGCATCCTTGCCCCTTTCTGTTGGCAGAAATGCACTTGTTCTCTGTGCAGTCCTTTTTCTTTCGGCTCCCTCGGGTGGGCAGCCTCCGCCTCAGGGCTTTGCATCTTCCAGGAGCCAGTCATTCCCAGTCCACTGCCCCAGGCTCTAGGGGACACATATGGAGATGAGGGGAACTGTTCCTAGGCTCCCCCAGGTGAGGAAAGGGTAAGTAAATACTTCCAAGAACTTTCTCAGAGAAATGTCCTCTCCCAGACTCTTCACACTCAACCCTTTTATACAGTTGAGGTGGATGTTGGGCTAAGGTGGCCAAACTTGGTTTCCAGATGCTTCCTTTGCGAGAGCTGTAGAGATGGTCTAGCTTCTCACTTCAGCATGTGGGGGTTTTATTCCCAGGCTTTTAGGCTTCAGCCAAACTGAGAGGGAGCCCCTATTACAAAGGATTTATTTTAGCAATAAATAGGAAATAATATGGAAATGAAAATATATTCCATACAAGGAAATAAGAAAAATGAAAATATTATATATTAAAGCTTAGAGTCGATGTTGTCCTCAGAGAAAATTTCATAGTACATTTTTTAAAGAAACAATAAAAATTAGTCACCTAAGTATTTAACTCAAGAAGTCAGAAAAAACAACAACAACAAAATAAAAACAAAAACCTAGTAGACTGATAAAACCAAGAATAGTTTCTTCAAAAAGTCCAATAAATTATACATACTGAAGGAAAAAGTAATAAAGATAAAAAGGGGAAAACAGAAAATACAGCATCACAACATGAGGGGTGACAAAACTAAAGATACTGGTGAGATTTTATAGTTACAAGAGGATGCTATGTATTTAATATATCTCTATGCTAGATGTCTTTAAGACTTGGGGAGATTGATAATCTTGTGAGAAAATATAAACTGGCAAAATTAACTAAAGAAAGAAAATGAGGAACTATGGAAGAAAACAACACAATTATTGAAGAACCACTACCAAATAAGGCTAAGAGCTCACACTGTTTTATGAGCAAATTTCTCTAAACCTTCAAGAAACAAATAATTCCCATGCTATTTAAACAGTTCCAGACCAAAGAAAAATATGGAAATCTTCCCAGCTCCTTCTATAAACCCAACATATCACTGATTCCCAGCTCAACAGAAATGTCACAACAGAGCATGCTTGCCTGAAGATTTTTTTAAATCCCAAATAAAGCAATAGCAAATAAAACATAGAAGTATATTAAAATGATAATATGCCAAGCTGAAGAAGGTTTATTTCAAAAAGGCAAGAATGGTTTGATATAAATCTGTTGATATAATCCATTACACTAACAGGTCAAATGAGAAATATCACATGATTATCTTGAAAATGAACAAAAGAACATAATTCAAACTCTATTCCAAATTTTAAATACTTGTAGTAAATTTGTAATAGAAAGATATTTCCTTAACTGAAATGAATATCTATCTCCTACCCAGAGACAACATCACACCCAAAGTGAAATGCCCCATTGTGGGCAGGAACAAGACGTGAATGCCTGCGATTACCACCCTCATTTAACAGAGGACAGCTGATTGATTCTTAAACAAAGAGTATGAATAGCACAAAGAAGGAATCAAAGATGTTATTTGCAGATGATATAATTTTCTAGCTTGAAAATCCAAAGGCATCAACTAAAAACCTATGCTAGAATGAATGAGAGTATTCAGGAAAGTGGTCAGTTACCCCCCGCAAAAAAAAAAAAAGTCATTCTCAATACACTAGCAATAAACAAGGGAGAAAATCCAAAGGATAAAAAGAGCACATTCATAATAGTAGCAAAAATATGAATGACCCAGAAATTATTATAACAAGAAATGTACAGGATTTATATAACAAAAGATGTAATGCTTTACTGAGAGATATAAAGACAACCTGAATAAATGAAAAGATATATCTTCAGCCCTTGTCTATTGCCACGCAGGCTGAACACTTCATGACTCTAATGTAATGGAGCTCCCTGGAGTTGTGCAATGTGATGGTCTTGGACATATCATATTCCTGGGTAGAAAGATTTAGTAATATGAAGGTACCCATTTTCCCCAAATTTGTAAATTTAATAAAATACCAGTTGAAATCCAGCAGAATATTTGAGAACTTGGCAAAATGATTTTGAAGTTCACAAATGTGCAAGGATAGCCAAAAACATTTTGAAAATAAATAGTAAATGAGGAGACTAATATTACCAGGTATGAAAACTTATTATAAAGTTGCAATAAAGAAAACATGGAGATACTTGTAAAAAAAAAATTTGGTACATTCAGCTCAATGGAACAGAGTAGAGTCCATATATAGATACAAATTTATATGCAAATTTAGTATATGATAAAGGTAACTTTTTAAACATGTATGTTGGGACTTGGGGGAAATGGATTACATTATAAGTGGTGTCAGTACTATTAGCTAACCATTTCGGAAAAAAACCCTTTTTTTTTAATAGCATAGACCAAAAATATTTCATTTGTAGACAAGGTCTAAATGGAAAACATGAAGTGACAAGAAAATATGGGTGGATATTTATATTTTCCTGGGGTAGTTTAGGACTTTCATTTAAGACAATATCTTTATTATTTTAGGGATGGACAAATCATCATTCTTGCCACATGTTAAGAAAAAACATACAAAACTCCTAATTTATAATTATTCATACAAGTGGAGCAAAAGTCCCATTGAAGCTCTCATGAAAGAGCAGGTTATAAACAGAAATATAGCTTTGTTTTAGAGGGTCATATAGAACTTTTTAAAAATTGGCTTCATTGAAGAATAATTTGCATATAATAAACTTTAGCAATTTTACTTGTACAATGAGTTTTTTTAACTTTAAAAAATTTATACAATTTTTAAAGGTTACTTTCCATTTACACTTATTACCAAATATTGGCTATATTCCCTATGTTGTACAATATATGCTCGAGCCTAGTACCTCCCACTTTACCACATCTATACTGCCCCTCCCCCTCTCCACTGATAATCACTAGTTTGCTCTCTATATCTGTGTGTCTGCTTCTTTTTTTATTATACTCACTAGTTTGTTGTATTTCTTAGATTCCACGTATAAGTGATATCATACAGTATTTGTCTTTCTCTGACTTATTTCACTTAGCATAATTCCCTCCAGGTCCATCCATGTACAATGAGTTTTTAATTGAAATTTTATTGACATAATTATAGATTCATGTGTAATTGTAAGAAATACTACAGCAAGATCCCATGTAGCCTCTCCCCAGTTTCCTCCAATGGTAACATTTTGTAGAACTACAGTTAATATCATAAGTCATATTGACATTGATAACATCCACGGTTCTTATACAGATTTCCCCCGTTTTACTTGTACTCATTTGTATATGTGTTCTTAGTTCTATACAATATTATCCCACGTGTAGATTGGTGTATCCACCGCCACAGTCAAGACACTGAGCAGTTCCATCACCACGAAGATCCTTCAAGTTGCCTTTTGATAACTATACCTATCTTCCCCCACCCCATGCGCACACAATATAATAAGTTTTGGCAAACATATTCAGTCATGTAATCATCTCCACAATTATGATAGAAAACATTTCCATCACCCCCAAAAGTTCTCTCATGTCTCTTTGAGGTCAATTCCCTCCCTTCATACCTCACCCTAGGCAACCACTGATCTGTTTTCTATTACTGTAGTTTTACCTTTTCTAGAATATCATATAAATGTAATCAGCATCATGTTTTTGAAATTTATCCATGTTATTGCAGGTAGCAATAGTTAATTCTTTTTATTGCCGAGTATTATATTTCATTCCAATGAATAGATATATCACATTATGTTTATCACTTCATCAGTCTATAGACAGTTGGGTTGTTTCCAGTTCTTTATTATGAACAAAACTGAATATTCAAGTCGTCGTGTGAGTATGTTTTCATTTCTCTTGGGTAGATGCTTAAGAGTGTGACTGCTGGATCATATGGTAAGCATAGGTTTCATTTTGGATAGTTTCTAAACCTATAGCTTCAAATTCACTGATCTTTCCTTCTTCAAAGTCTAACCTGGTATTAATAACATCCTGTGTGTTTTCATTTTAGATATTATATTTCTCATTTCTAGAATTTCTATTTGGATCTAAAACTTTAAAAACTTCCATTTCTCTCCTCATCTTTGTCACTTTTCCCCTACTTTCTCAAATATATGGATCATAATAGCTATCTTAATGTTCTTTGCTAAATCCACCATCTCTATCATTTCTTGGTTTGTTTATAATAATTAGTTTTCTATCTGGTTATAGACCATATTTTCCTGCTTCTTGCCTGCCTGGAAATTTTTTATTGGATGCTGGACGTTGTCAATTTTACACTGTTGATTGCTGGCTTTTGTTGTATTCCTTTTTTTTTTTTTTTTTTTTGTACGCGGGCCTCTCACTGTTGCGGCCTCTCCCGTTGCGGAGCACAGGCTCCGGACGCGCAGGCTCAGCGGCCATGGCTCACGGGCCCAGCCACTCCGCGGCATGTGGGATCTTCCCGGACCGGGGCACGAACCCGCGTGCCCTATATTGGCAGGCAGACTCTCAACCACTGCGCCACCAGGGAAGCCCTGTTGTATTCCTTTAAATACCATTGGATTTTGCTCTGGAGCCCAAATCAGTTGGATCTTTTCAAGCCTTGCAGCACAGCCTTTAGTCTAGAGTTAATTTGGCCTCACTATTAAGGTAATACCTTTCTGAGGACCCTACTCAATGCCTCGTGTGTAAGAAGGTCTTTCCACTCTGGTTGGCGGGAACATAAAGAATTCCTAGCCCCACATGAGCTCCAGGAACTATTCTGCCTACTCCTTGTTTGGAAACAGACATCTTTGCTTAGGTCTTTAAAGCATAACATTAAAAGCAGAAATTGTAAAGGAAAAGAGTGATAGATTTGACAACAGAAAAATTTAAAGCCTCTCTCTTTGTTTTTCTCTTAAATTCATTTCAATTCAGCTGCTGTTTCTCATTGATTTGCATGCCATTTGGTAGAGGGTGAACATCAGTGGGCCCTGGGTCTGGAGCCAGCTCTGCCTATCACTGTGCAACCAGAGGGGAAATTCTCCTCTCTGGGCCTAGGTCTTCTGATCTGGAACAGAGGGGGCTGGATAAAGTGTCCCCTGAGGCACTTTCAGCCCTAACACCCTATGCCCTGGCCCAGTAGTACCAGTTTCTTGGTCATCTCTTTGCCACTGTGATAACATATTCTCGGGATCCCACATCCACCTCAAAGCAGCCTTCTTATTCCTATTCCCCTTTTTAAATAGAATTTAGTTTTTATTTGATTTATGGACTCAGTCCCAGTCACTGAACTTCATTTGGCTTGGACGGCTTATTGATTTTCAATAACAGTGGAGCAGAAAAATAAAGAGATGACAGCAGCACTTGGCTGCCCACCCAGGGTCCACTGAGAGAGGCAGGAATTTATCATCTCCGGTGTGATCACTCAGGCTGTCCCTGAAAGGACAGTGACCCAGGGAGCTCGGCCAGCCTGGAACAGCCCAACGAACCACACAAGGATTGTCTGCCTCTGATAACATGAGCTCACCAGACTGCCCTGCCTGGGTTCTCATTCCAGCATCACCTGATGTAAGTCAGTTACCCATCCAGCTTCCTCACCTCTAAAGAGGGGGCTTTGACAGAGTTCCCAAGGCTAGCTAGAGGGAGACTGCACAATTTGGATCAACAGGGAGGATGTGATTATGTATAAAGGTGCCAACATTAAGTAAGTGAATGCAAAGATAGATGATTAAAGGTGAAGAGGATGCAGATGTGCTGAGTACGCAGGTTGATTTCAGTGTGGCTTCTCTTGGCTGCCTGCAGCAGCCAAAAACAGCAAGGCTGATCTATTTTTACTTCCCTAAAGAAATGCATCAAGCTTTCTTTTGCCTCTGGACCTTTGCATATGCTGTTCTCTGCACAATGTTCCAGCTTTCTCTTTGCCTGGCCAACTCCTGCTTCTCCTTCAGGGCTCAGCTTAGTTGCTGCCTCCTCTGGGAAGCCTTTCTTGATTCCCCCCACCCCATGCTCCCCCAGATTTCTGTGCTGACCCTGGAAGGATATTCATCACACTGTATTATGAAAATTACATCAAGAATATAATAGTTCTTTGTTACAGCAATAACTGTGGTCTGTTTTCTTAACTGTATCTCCTACTTAACTCCCAGCTCTGAGGGCAGAGACTGTGCCTGCTTTGTTCATCCAGCATCCTGGTATATAAGAGATAATAAATATTTGCTGAATGAATGAAAGATAGCTGAAAAGAATGATTTTCAAAGTTACTCAGTGATGCAAAGAATATTTATTAACAATCAATTACATACTATCTTTGTAGGTAGGTGGTGAAGTCCATTAATTACTTTATTTAATCCTCTCTACACCCTTTAATTGCATGTATAGAAAAACACTCAGAGAGGTGAGGCGACTAGCCCAAGGTCACACAGCCACGATCTGACCAGGAATCTGGGTCTCCTAATTCCTAACTCCAGTTCTGCCCCTTTCTCACTAGGGGAACTCAACTGGTCCCTTCTCCTACAAGGACTCCATAGTTTTCTCCTCTGCATGCTGAGTGGGGTGAACCAGACCAGTGGTTCTTAATCTTTGAGAATTGATGAAAGCTATTGATGAAAGCTATGATGAAAGCTATGTAACCCCAGGGAAATGCACATATGCACTGAAAAATTACATACAATTTCATGGGTTCATAGACCCCCATATAACCTAGCCACAGCCCAGAGCTCACCAATCATGGAGGCCTTGCCAGCTCTCATAGTCCCTGCACGATCTATTGTTCTTTATTTTGTTTTTCGTTTTTTGTTTTGCAGTACGCGGGCGTGTCACTGTTGTGGCCTCTCCCGTTGCGGAGCACAGGCTCAGGATGCGCAGGCTCAGTGGCCATGGCTCACAGGCCCAGCCGCTCTGTGGCACGTGGGATCCTCCCGGACCGGGGCACGAACCCGTGTCCCCTGTATCGGCAGGTGGACTCTCAACCCCTGTGCCACCAGGGAAGCCCCCCTGCACGATCTATGATTCACCCACTGACATCGGTTTTAGGAAGTGGCAAAATTTTTCCATTCATTTTTCAATGTCTCAACATTACCTCTCTTCCCCAGCCTGGCTGGCAGTAGTTCCTCCCTGCTTTGAGACCCCATTAGCCCCCAAACCCCAGGGTCTGCCAGACCGTGGCTGTCACACTGAGTCCTGCTCCTGATTTATTCTCCATGGTGTCTCTCTGGATGAGAAGTTGTGCATAACAGCAGGACTCAGCCCCTGGTAGAAGAAATGGCCAAGTTCAATCATTAACAAATAAAACCACTACCCTTCAGTAATTCCCATGGTTCATGAAAAATGTGATTTCCTTGCTGCATCAAATGTGGAGGGCAGGAGATGTAAAGACAGTCCCACTTTGGTCTATGGAAGAAACTGTAACAATATAAATCATTGAGATAGATAACCTTCTCCTCTATTCATTATCTGGGCAGGCCACAACTAATGTGTTTGTTTTTGTAAATCCTCTGTTATCAGCCACTTTCCCCCTCAAGGATGGCTGCACTTGTCTGAAATCCACCAGGAACACTGCAGCAAAGAAACAGAACTTTCAGTTTTTGAAGATAACACAATTCTCTAGGATCTTAAATGCCAGGCCAAGAATTTTACACTACAGGCCAGTGAGTCTTACCTAGGGACATCCAGAATGGGGCAGACCCCTGGTGAAGGTGCTGGTGAAGGTGATTTGACCAGAGGATCATGTTAGAAAGATCATTCTGACTGTGGATGAGGATCCATTAGAAGGACAGAGAGAAATGAGAGTGCAGGTTAGGGGTTGTGGGGAGAAGCCTGATTCCGTCAGGGTAGAGGTCTGGGAGAGGTCTCTTCTTGTTCCTTATTGTTCCCACAATGGGAATGGCAGCATGCCAACTAAAACTATATACAGATAGGACACTCTGCCACCCTACATATCCTGGAGCATTCAAGGAGATGTAAGTGGAAGCTGCTGGTGGACTTTCTTGGAAGCCCCTTTGCCATTCTCCATGTCTTTGTTCCTGTGTAGAATGCACTTGGGATGGCTGGCGCTATAGCTGTCTTCATGCAAACATAAGGAAAAGGTCAAGAGAACCACAAAAGCCTCAGTTCTGAAATGCTTGAATGGCTGAGTCAATACCAAACACTGCCTGTTTCTGGACTCATTTTTTGAGAAAAATCCACGTGGGGCATCAAAAGGAGAAGTTACGTAGACAGGCAGATGGATAAGTCTGGAGCTCTGGAGATTCATGGGCACATACGTGGGGGTGATGGAAGCTGTGGAGTTGGGTGCAATGACTCAGGGTGTAGACAGATGATAGATAGATAACTAGATAGATAGATAGGCAACAAGAAGATGGTCCTGGAGAGCACCAACCTTCAAGGAACAGGCTGGGAGAAAGGTAACTGCAGATGCAGAGAGGGAGCTGCCAGAGAGGGGACACCTGGACACTGTGGGATCCTGGGGACCAAGGAAGGACAGGGACTGAGGAAGTGGTCAATAGTACACATGACAGAGGGCCAGAGGCCAACACCAGAGAAGAGGACTTGGTGGCGATCCTGATGAGAGCTGAAGAGACAGCACTGATGAACCCCTCCTGAAACGTCAATGCCAGTCTGCCAGAGGACTCCACTGTGCCCCCAGAACCCCCCTGTAGGACTGTGGCCATCTCATAGCCTTGTAGCTCCCAGGAATCCACATAGAGAAGACGATAATGGAAAGGGAATACTTCCTTACCTGACACCTTGACCAGGAGCTATTTTGGACATGACTACTACACACATGCTTTCTCCCTGTTCCCAGCCTGTATTCAGATGAGCATGTTGATCTTGTTGGATTTGATTCTTTGTTCAAAGGGAACACGGCTGGGTGTTCAACACTCGCTCTGCCTCATGCTCTGTGGGCCTCAGGCAACTCTCTTGACAAGCTGAAGGTAAAGCAGAGGCTAGAGCCCAGGCCTCCCGATTCCAAATCCATCAGGCCTCGAAACCCATGCCTGCAACATTTCCTAGGTCTGGCTTTTAACAAACGTGTTGGAGGTTGGCATACTGCCGATGTTTTGTTGGCTCAGGCTGGGTACCAGGTTACTTTTTGCAAATTGGGTGCTCTATCATGTAGAAAAACACTCTTTTTAGGGAGTAAAACATCTGGAGTTACACAGCATGAAAAAAGACTAAAGGTTACACACTCAACACACAGCTCTCAGGTTTTAATGACGCTCAAAGCCTCAGAATGTTCAGCAAATCTGTTTCTTGTTGCTCTGACTTTCAATGTTTCCACTGGGGAGCCACCACTTATTTTTTTCTGTCTTGTTTAACCCAGTAAGATTCCTAGGGAAAGATGTATCTCCAAGAGCTTGAACAAGCTCCCCAGGAAAGCCCCCAGATCTCACAGATTCTAAGTCACAAAAATATGCTTCTAAAAATAGAGTTTGCCTGGCAAGAACACAGGTCTTGGCCCACTCAACCCAGCCCCACAGACAGCCTTTGTCTTGATTATCAGGCCTGAAGATCACTGGAAAGAGCAGCCCATATTGAAGAGTGTTTGGGGACTTCTGCTTAAGGGCATAACAGTAGTCAGGAAGTCCAGCGATGGACACAGAACAGGGACCTGATAAAGGGGGAGCTTTACAAGGCTCTGAAAGCTTGGGCAGAGTTTGCCCAGAGATTTACAAAGTGCCAGTCTTGGAGTCAGAAACCCAAACTCCAGTTCCAATTCACTACTGATTGTCTGGATGCCCTTAGCGAGCCTCCTTCCTTCTTTGGGATTCAGTTTTCACATCTATAGAATAAGGATGGTAAATTCCAAAGCCCTACGTGCTCCCAGAGATGTTGCTGAAAGCTGTATAGATATGAGAAAGAACCGATCCTCTGGTGAGGGGGCTCTAGCTAAACACGTCCAGACAGCCTGAGGGGCTCTGTGGGCAGCTACAGAAGGCTATTCTGAGCAGAAGCACGTGTTTTCCTCTGGAAAGGACGCTTTTTATTGAGGCTGTTCCGTTTAAATGCGTGCTCATGAAGACTGTGGTGGGTTACTTCTCAGCGCCTGGGGGTCAGCTGGGAACCAGCCGCTCCTCATCTCATCACCACAGGACTGAGCCTCAGAAACCCAAGTGTGGAAGAGAGATACCTGACTTTCTTTGGCTGCAGGGACTACAATTGATGGCCTGTGTTTGATGTGATTAAATATGGCAAAAAGAGAAGAGATGCAGTGGGGGGCTTGTGTCCAGAATTACAGAAATTGGCCTCATCTTCAGCCATCCAGTCAAGTCATCTCTCGTGCTTCTACATGCAGGGGACAAACAAGTCTTTTGTGTTAAGAAAACATCTTGTCCCTTGAGAACTTCTGAACCTTGTGAGTGTGTGTACCTGTGTGTGCATGAGTATGCATCTCTGGGGTGTGCATTACAGGTATATGTGTATGCTATATGGGTGTGTATGTGTATGCATGTGCATTTATGTGTATGTGTATTTGTGTGTCCAGGCACATGTGTGCACTTGCATGTACGTGTGTATATATGTGTATATATATACACCCTGTCTCATGAGGAAGGAGGTTTACTCAATTGCATCAGGGCCAGGGGATGATTTAATAATCCCTGGATCTTCTTGTCATATGTACATGGAAATGGCAAAGCCTTTCCAAACCCAAAAGATTGATTAGTTCATTTTCAGGTTTTGCCGTGAATTGGTAGTTCCTGGAATGGCTAAATGGCTCAGAGAGGCAGCATTTGCATCCAGCAATGCTAGAGTGGCTTTGGGAGTGGTGGCTAGGGGATGATTTAGGATAGCTATTTGGAAACATCTACCATTTTCCAATAATGCTTGAGAAATTGCCTCTCCTGAGAAATTTCAGGAGGGCCCTGGAACAGTGATGGAGGAGGACGAGGAAAATGCAGATTCCTCTTGTCTGAGCAGCATGGCTGCAGGCATTCAGAAAACCCAGTATTCCAAATACATTCAGGCAGGTCAGCTGCATCGACTGTGCTGTTGCCCACCCCGATCTGTGCACATGCTCATCTCTCTGCACGTCCCCCAGGTCACCCCCCTACATCTATCTGATGAAATTAGTACTTGAAATGCAGTAAAGTGATTAGTTTACTTGACTGTGACAAACATATTTAATCTTGACCGATCGATAGTGTCAGAAAACCAGCACCATTAGTTAAATTATCCCCTGGACTCAGAGAAGCAAACAGCCTAATTGAAGAAGGCAAACTCCCAAGGCCTCCTCTCAGCCCAGGCACTTCCCACCTTGTGGGTTTGGAGGGCTCTGATTTGAACTTAAGCTGTAACTTGCTTTCTCTTGAGCCACCACTGCCTGCATGTCAGTTTCCCCATCCATCAGTATACTGCAAAGAAGAGGAGAGACTCTGGAACTAGACTCAATTTAAATCAGCACCACCCACTAGTTGATCATGGGCGAGTAACCTAACTTCTCTGTGCCTCCATTTCTTCATCTGTAAAATGGGGGTATCAATACTAGTATCTGGGTCCTCAGGAGGGGTGGATGAAAGAGGCATGGGCTGGATTCTCCTCCTGGCCCTACAGGACTACAATTTGACCACTTCAGCTCCTTCCCTCTCTGAGCCTCAGTCACCCCATCTATAAATGAGGAGATGAGATGAGTCAATTGTAGAGGCTCCTATAGCCCTGATGTTCCATGAGCCTCAGAGCCTAACAACCTTGTTGATGTACATGGGAGTTACTAGAAGTGAGCTGGGGCCAGGAAGGCTAAGTGATCTCATAGCCCAAGGGAGGATGTCTTTGAGGCAACGTAACTTATCTTTATGGACATGGCAGGGTGGGGAATAGGGAACCATGCTTTCTGGGTATGAAAGGAAATCAATTCCATTTCATTTCAGCCCAAGAACTCTCAAACGCCTGATATCCACAGTGGGTCTGCTGGTACCAGGGGAAGGAAGTATCTCACTCACCCACTCACTCACTCATTCATTCAACCCATGTTTGCTAAGCATCATCGCTGTGGCAGACCTTGTACTGGGAGTTAGAGACAGACGGAAGGACCAGCCTCATCCTTTGTCCTTTGTCCTTTGTATCCAGGGACTCACAGACACATGAACAATCACCTCTAGTACAATGCTGTACTAGTTTCCAATGGCTGCTGTCACAAATCACTACAAACTTAGTGACTGAAAGCAACACGAATACATTATCTTATAGTTCTAGAGGTCAAAAACCCAATATGGGTCTCAATGGACTAAAATCAAAATATTAGGAGGACTGTGGTCCTTTCTGGAGGCTGTAGGGGAGAATTCAATTATCTGCCTTTTCTAGCTTCTAGAGGCTGCCTGCATTCCTTGGCCATGGCCCCACATCACTTGACCTCTGCATCCACTGTCACATTCCTTTTCTGTCTTTCACACTTCTGCCTCCTTCTTATAAAAACCATGAGCAGGGCTTCCCTGGTGGTGCAGTGGTTAAGAATCCGCCTGCCAATGCAGGGGACACAGGTTCGAACCCTGATCCAGGAAGATCCCACATGTCGCACAGCAAGTAAGCCCATGTGCCACAACTACTGAGCCTCTGCTCTAGAGCCTGCGAGCCACAACTACGGAAGCCCACACACCTAGAGCCCGTGCTCCACAACAAGAGAAGCCACTGAAGTGAGAAGTCTGCACACCACAACAAAGAGTAGCCCCCACTCGCCACAACTAGAGAAAGCCTGCAACGCAGGCTGCAACAAAGACCCAATGCAGCCAAAAATAAAATAAATAAAAAATATATTTTTTTAAAAGTCCTTAAAAAAAAAAAAAACTATGAGTAATTGGACCCACCTAGATAATCCAGGATATTCTTCCCACCTCAATAGTCTTAACTAAATCACATCTGCAAAGTCCCTTTTGCCATGTAAGGTAATAATATGCACAAATTTCAGGGATTGGGACCTGGACATCTTGTGGCAAGCATGGAGGTGGGGGGGGGTCATTATTCTACCCACTACAGACATAAAAGTCTCAAGGCTGGAATAAAAAGAAGACTAGGAGTCACTTTTCCCAGGAAGACTTAAGGGTTCCATTAGAAGCGGTTCTTGGGAACCCTCGTACACTGTTGGTGAGAATACAAATTAGTGCAGCCACTATGACAAACAGTATGAAGTTTCCTTTAGAGACTAAAAATAGAACTACCATACAATGCAGCAATTCCACTCCTGGGTACATATCCAGAAAAAAAAGAAAACTCTAATTCGAAAAGATACATGCACCCCAATGTTCATAGCAGCACTATTTACAGTAGCTAAGAAAGACATGGAAACAACCCAAGTGCCTGTCAACAGACAATTGGCTTAAAAAGATGTGGTATCAAAAATAAACTCAAAATGGATTAAAGACCTAAATGTAAGGCCAGAAACTATAAAACCCTTAGAGGAAAACATAGGCAGAACATTCTATGACATAAGTCACAGCAAGATCCTTTCTGACCCACCTCCTAGAGAAATGGAAATAAAAACAAAAATAAACAAGTGGGACCTAATGAAACTTAAAAGCTTTTGCACAGCAAAGGAAACCATAAATAAGACGAAAAGACAGCCCTCAGAATGGGAGAAAATATTTGCAAGAAACTAACACACCACTGTAAAGCAATTATACTCCAATGAAGATGTTAATAAATAAATAAACCAAAAAAACCCATAATATTAAAAATGATGGGAAAAAAAATATGGTATATATACAATGGACTATTACTCAGCCATAAAAAAGAATGAATATGCATACAATGGATAACTAATAAGAACCTGCTGTATAAAAAAATAAATAAAATTCAAAAAATGAATGAAATATTGCCATTTGTAGCAACATGGATGGACCTAGAGAATATTATGCTTAGTGAAATAAGTGAGACAGTGAGACAAAGACTGTATGATATCACTTATACATGGAATTTAAAGAATAATACAAATAAATGTATATACAAAACAGAAACAGACTCAAAATACATAGAAAACAAATTTATGGGGAGAGAGAGGAGAGGAGGGACAAATCAGGAGCATGGGATTAAAAGATACAAACTACCGGGCTTCCCTGGTGGCGCAGTGGTTGAGAGTCTGCCTGCCGATGCAGGGGACACGGGTTTGTGCCCCGGTCTGGGAGGATCCCACATGCCACGGAGCGGCTGGGCCCGTGAGCCATGGCCGCTGAGCCTGCACGTCCGGAGCCTGTGCTCCTCAACAGGAGAGGCCACAGCAGTGACAGGCCCGTGTACCGCAAAATAAATAAATAAATAAATAAAAATAAAAATAAAAGATACAAACTACCATACAAAAAACAGATAAGTAACAAGGATTTACTGTATAGCACTGGGAATTACACACAATATCTTGTGTATAAGAATAATGTGTAATAACCTATAATGGAATATAATCTGCAAAAAAAAAAAAAAAAAAACCCCAAGCTGAATTACTATGCTGTACACCTGAAACTTACACAATGTTGTAAATCAACTATACTTCAATTTAAAAAAAAAAAGAAGAAGAAGAAGGCGTGGTCCTTGAAGCATGAGTAGGATGTGGACTTCTGGCGCAAGGCGAAGAATACTCCAGGTAATAAGAACAACAGTAGCAAAGGCCTGGAGGTGGGAGATGGTGTAGTGTGTCTGGAGAACACCACGTTTGGAAATAATCAGCTGAGACAGGAGAGAGGCAGAGGCCACAATAAGGAAGGCCTCATATACCATGCTTCGGTGACACAAAACCACAGAAGGGTTTTAGACTAGGGAGCAGACAGATCAGACTTGAATTTCATAAAGATTATTCTGGCTACAAGGTAGGTGACCAAGAGGAGGGGGTAAACCGAGGTCAGAGACATGAGCTTCAGAAAGCTGCTATGGAGATCCTGATGAGATGAGCAGGCCTGAATACAATATTGGCAGGGACAGGGCTCATGGGGCAGAGGACGTGGAGGAAAGGAGAAGTTTTAGACGACTCCTAGGACTCCGGCTTGGGTGACTGGGTGGAGGGCAGAGCCGGTGCCCCTAACTAAGAGAGGTGTCTTATCTCTAAGTCCTTTCTTCAGGATGGCCACGGTCTGGGTCTGAGAGTCACCTGAGCTAGATCTCTCCCTCCAAATGGTTCCATTCAACAAGAAACAGGACACCAAAGTGCTTGAGCCACAAGCTTTGGGCTCTGGCAGCTCTGGTTTCTAAATCCCTGCTCTGCTCTCACAGCCCTGGTCTCCAAGTCCCAGCTCTGCCTCTCACCAGCTAGTGGAGCTCAGCAGGTTCTTAGGACTGGCCATGAACTTTACCCTCTTTGCAGTAACATAAGGAAGGGCTAACACTTTGCCCTTTGCATCCTCCAGGCCTCTCCTGGACATCCCATAGCTCTAAAACTCCCTTCTTAATAAGGATCTACCTAGGGGAGGGGAAAGAGCAATTAACACCTTTCTATTCCCTCGGGACTGGCCCTGTCCCCTGCCAACTACTGCATCAGGACCCACCTGCTCTTGAAGGGGGTGACCAATTATCAGGAATAAGTGTGAAATCGAGTCTGCTGCCCGGATACTCATTACCTGCCTCTTCATCAGCCTGCAGGGGAGGGGGGCCCAGTCTCTGCTTCCCCATAGCAGGGGAAGATCAAAAAAAGATGATGGATTTCCTGAGTGTTCACCCAGCCTTGGGAAGGAAAGGGGCTCACTCTGCATTGTCACTGGAATTAGGCAGAGGCTTGTGATTTTATTTTTTTTAATTATATATGCGTGTTTCTGGCAGATAATACATTTAGATATTTGTATATCTGTATTTCCTCTAACTGTATTTTCCCTCCCGGTTCCAAGAAGGAACTAGCTGCTCTTCGTTGACTCTGGAGGAGCTGCTGGCAGGCATCAGTTCTTTCTTGGCCTTTGCTTTCCAAAAACCTGAGCTGCTTGAGGGGTTCCTGAAAGGGAAGAAAGGAGAGAGGAGCTGGCCTATGAGAAGGAAGATTCCCCAGAAGGCCAGTGAGAAGCCAGGGTCAGACCCAGTTCCCTGCAGTGCCAGGGGAGGTGACAGGCTTCGGAGAGGAATGGCTGAGCACCACCAAAAAGGCTGGAACTGTGCCTCATCAGCATCCAGGCTCAGTGGCCACAGGGCGTCTGGCAGTGACCACAAGTGGGCCAGGAGGCTCACAGACTGGGCTAAGAGCTGTTCTCTCCTTCTTGAAGACAGAGCTGTGCCAGACAGTGTTCTAGATACTAGGCACACAACAGTGAAGAGGATAGAAACATTCTCTGCTCTTACAGTGTTTCATTTTTCAAAGATAAATATATAATTTAGTAAAAGCTAGTAATAAGTGCTAACCAGCAATAACAAACAAAACAAAAACCACAAAACCAAACAGGGTGAGGGCACAGACAATGATGGTGGATGTCAAGACAGGTTTCTCAGAAGAGAGCAGGTTTGAGCTGACATCTAATGGAAAGAGGAAGTGAGTCAGTTAAACTGTAGGGGAGAAAGCATTCCAGAAAGAGGGGACAGTAAGTGCAAAGGCCCTGGGGTAGGAGTGCTAGCATGTTCTAGGAACATTGAGATGGTTAGGTGGCTAAGGAGGAGTGACAAGGGTGAGTTTGGTAGGAGATGAGGTTGGACTGGGGGAGACAGAAGTGTCCTCCCTTCCAGGCCAGACAAATCTGCATTTATAACCCAAGGCCTGTCACTTTCCATTTACAAACTTGAATTTCCTCACCCTCAGCATAAGGCCGGTGACACCTTCCCTGGTGCCAATGATGTCCTGCACTTGACAGCGGCTACTGTAATTACCATGCGGTTATTACTGTTTAATCTAGGTGCTTCTCCTCACCATGCTCCCATTCCTACACTACGAGAATTGGATGCTGTTGCTGCAACGACTTTGTGTGCAGGGCACCAGTGGGGTGGAGGGTTGAGGCTCTTTATCGGTAATTACTGCTCCCGGGAAGCCCTCTTGGCTCTGCTCCACACCCAGCATGGCGAGGACGACAGCCACTTGTCAGAAGCCTCCCAGAGAGACCACCTGGAAATGAGAGCAGCCCTGACAGGGAGCTGTGCTGAAGGGGGAAGGGCATACGGGCCCCTTTGTCATTAGGCAGCCAGAGCTGGAGGGATCGCTGCGGTTTAAATTAAGGATTTAATGAGATGAGGCCAAATTAGATGCAATTAAAAAGACACTTTAGAGCTGGCAGACGACCAAGAGAGGCAGTAATGACTTTCCTAGAAGGGAATCCCACAGGCTGGGGGTTGGGGGAGACCAGGAGGGCTTGGTTTTCTACTCCTGGAAACATCTGGGGTCAGGTGATGGGAGGATAAAATAGAATCAATCATCGGTAACACCGGTGCCCAGCAAGGGCTGGATGACCCTCAGATGTCCACCCACGAGATCCCTGAGACACTGCCTAGACTTATAGTTTCCAAACTGGAATTTGGGGAACCCAGTGGGATCCCAAGAAGACCGATAGTAACTTCCCCAAGCATTGTCTAAATATATATTTTTAATTATTTTAAATCTTAAAGCAAAAATGCTGTGTAGGCATCCAACGTTTAGCCCACAAAGGCCGCCAACATGCTGCACAGTGCGATTCCCTGGGGACCTCGGGATAAAGATTCTGTAGCCTGGGCCTCCCTGCGGATTCTGAGGAGAAGCTCCGTTGCTTGCAAAGGCTGCTCACCTGCCTCACCTGCACTGCCGCCCCCCGCCCGGTAATTCGGGCCTGGATATGAGCTCTCAAGTCCTGCGAGCCCACTCCTAGGTGACTCAGGTGAAGCACTCAATTAAATACCAGCTCAGTTAGTGGCCTGCTCCTGACACCACAGAAGGACTTGGTGCTAACTGGGGAATGGGTAAAAGTGCCAGAAGTCTTGATACTATCGTATGGGGAAAACTCTTTTAGTGCTCAGAGTAAGTTTGGGCACTTCTTGTATGACTTCCATTAACTCCAATGGGCTCAGTTTGGCAATGTAGGGTCCCACGGTTACTCTGATTACAATTCTGGATAACGTGTTTAGCATAAAGTTGCATCCTGAAGTTTGGACTTCACATACAAAACAAAGTAAATTTGACTGTTCAGAAAGTTTGAGTGTAGAGCTGTCAGAGACGGGCACTGAGGCATGAGATTTTCTTAAATGACAACACTGAACATCCTTCAAGCTACATCTGAAAAGTATTTTTCTGCCAAACAATGAATATTTAAACTAACAAACCTACTCATCATCTCCCTCCAAATGTAATACAGCTTAAGCAATGAGAGTTGCACTTAGGTATTATTAATAATTCAATCCTGAAACAAAATAATTGCCTATTAATCCTCTTGAAGTTCCTGGACCAGCTTAACTGGAGAATGTTTTGAGAATGGAAAGTAAAGTATTTTGAAAATCTGTTAGCATATGCAACTGTTTTTTGGGCTGGATCAGGATTTTAATAATACAGTGAAACCAAATCTAAATACTGAAATAAATTGGATATTGATGCTGATACCAAATCGCAACTATTATTTATAATGTCCAACTTCAAATTGTTTAAGTTATTGAAATAGCTTCATTATTCTCATTGGTTGATTTTATAATAAGTAGTGCTTGTACATTTGAACTTAAACATACGTTTATAATAGTCACTCCTGTCAGCTTTATGTAATGGACTTCCACAGACCAATGTGTTTGAATATTAGTGCTACAATGGTAGGAAACCACTGACCTAGTCCAAGCCCGCCATGATACAACTGGGAAACACAACCCAGAGAGGTGCAGAGGCTTGTTCATTCAGGACCAGAGTCAGCAGTGGCTGGCTTAGAAGCAGGATCCCCTGACCTTCAGCTGTAAAGAGGCCATCAGGACTCTGCCCCAGCTCTGTCTCTTGCCTCCACCTGGTCCAGACCTCCTCCCTCTCCCATCCTTCTCTCTCCACGCAGTGCTAAGCTGTGATTAAGTCCCTCCTTCCAAACCCCGGGGGGGGGGGTAGATCAGAACAATGGGTTCAACCTCTTCTCCCTGGAGCCACTGTGTCATGTGGGGGAACCTGGTGGCCCACTGTGAGGATAAGGGGAGACTGAGCAAGCAGAGCACCAGCACCCAGCCCCACCTCAAACAAAGATGGTGAGTCCAGAGCACAGAGGGCTCTGACACTGGGGTGTCTGGGTTCAAAGCCTACCTCCCCCCTCTCACCAGACCAAAACTAGGTATGGCAAATACTGCCTGCCAAGGAGGGATGCTGTGAGAATTTAGGGAATCAATCTACGTAAGGCACATAGAAAGTAGTCGATAAATCTTAGCCATTATTATTCATTTTATAAAGGAGAGATTGATGTAAGATGTCCTTTTTTCAGAAGGATTTCGCTGCTAAGGAATGCAGGGCAAAAAACTGGCTTAGAACATATAAATTTAAAAGGTCTTACCCTGGCATTTGAGGTCTTCAGCCTTTTCCACCCCTCTTCATATGCCCCACGTGCCAGCCACACTGGTCTTCTCACTGCCCCCAAAGTGCCCTACCTGCTCTGGCCTCCATGCATTTGCACATGCCGTTCCCTATGTCTGAAGACTCCTGCTCACCTCTCAGGGCCTACTCCTTATGTCACCTCTTCCCAGAAGCCATCCATTATCCCTCATAGCAGAGACTCCAGAATTTCTCTAGGAAAGTTCCAGGGCAGCATTGTATTTGGTGGTGGGGTGGCGGGGGGACTAGGAAATTTGTCTAAAAGCTCTGCACAACTTATTCACTGCCTTTACTTAGACTGTGTGTTTATTTGGGTTAGCTCTGTGGAGCTGATGGAGATCATGGGGAGCTGAAGCATCTCCTCACCCCGTTAGAATGAAGTTCTGCTTCTCCTGGGTGCTCTCAGCACCGGGCTTGTCCTCATCTTGTGATGGAGCTGGCATTTGGGCTCCACATGCTCCTACTTGTGTTCCTTCCCTGCCCTCTGCCCTCTACTTCGGGCTCTGCTCCTGCCAGCCACAAGGCATGACTAGCCTTAAGTCCCCCGAGAACATCCACCAGCACCCAGAACACTGGAGCTCAAGCACTCCAACTCCCTGGCTCATCTCACAGGTGAAATAACTGAGGCCAATAAAGGATAAGGGCTTTGCCTGGACCATACATTAGGTGCTCAAAAACACCTTACGTTTGGAGCAAGGCAGAGGGGTGTGCTGTGGGACCAGAAGTCAATAACAGGTGGACCAGTAAATCAAGCAGTAGATGGTGAAATAAAACAAACTCCAGAATTCACTGAACGAATCAGTAACACCCGATTGCCTGTTACAACCTGCAAATGCCAAATACTGATTGCCAAACCCTCAAGCCAATAGACAATTGTCACCTAATGCAATGGTTTTCAAACTCTACCAAGCATCAGAATCACCTGGAGGGCTTGTGTAAACTCAGGTATCTGGGCTCCACTCCAGAATGTCTGATCCAGTAGGTCTGAGGAGGGGCCTGAGAATTTTCATTTATAATAAGCCCCAGGTGATGATGATACTGCTGGACTGGGGGGGGTCACCCTCTGAGAACCACTGATCTAATGTTTTATCTCCTCCACCCTAAAGCCTACTGGGTGGCTCAGGTGGACCTCAGGATGTCATGTGGAAACCAGAGTGTGATGGTCCCCTCAACCTCACATCCCCATCACCAATAGTCCCCACTTAAAACAGGTCAAGCCAGCCCTCCTTTCACCCCAGATCCCAGCCCTGACTGCATTATATTGAAATGGACCACTGATGGTCTGTCTCCCTCTTGGTCAAGGAGTCCCTCCCAGGTAGGGATCCTGCCTTGTTCCTCTTGGGATTCCCAGGGCCTGAGACCCAGGACTCATTGAGCATTTGTGGACTGAGATTTGAGGCTCGTTGAGGAGCAGGAATGTGCCCAAGCTCACACGGGTGAGAACGCCTGACCCCGCCTCTGAGCCCAAGCTCCAGGTGCCCCCAGGTCTGGTCCACTCTGTTATTTCTTCCTCTTTAGAAACACTGAGAAGAGGCTTCCTGGCCAAGCAGCTTCTATCTAGGCCTCTTCCAGATGCCTCTCTGCCTCTGCCTTTCACTGTTCTCAGTTAGAATGGTCAAAGTTCTCTCTTAAGGGTGACCACCCAGCCTCACTATAGCCTCTGCTCTTCAGGGAGCACAGCCAAATTTCCCTCTGCAAACATCCTTCCCTCCTCGGTTCTCTCCCTCCACCATTCTGGACCAAAGTTCTCTTCCATTTTACAGCCTGGACCGAATGTCATCTCCCCCTCCCCCAGGCCATCTAAAGCAGAACCAGTCCCTCCCTTTTCTGGGCACTTTCAGCCCTTTGCCCATACTGTTCTGTTTCTGGGTCTTTCTCCCCAAGGTACTTGGTGCAGCCAAGAACCTGTTCTGATTCATACCCTTCCCCAGCCCCCTCCACGAAGCCTAATGTGAGTGAATGCTGTTGCATCGATGATCCTCATCCTAAGGATGAGTTAAGAGGGTCACTGCGGAGCTACCCTTCAGCCTCCTAACCTGCCCTTTGCCACCATTCATCAGCTTGTCCTATCCTCCTAGCCAGTAGGCTCCAAAGTCTACCCTGCAGTAACCACTACCCCGCCCCCACCAGGGGAGAGTTGGGAGGCAGTGAAGTTGTGGAAGCAGCATCTTCCTGGTCTGAAACAGAGCAGGCAGGGCCAGGGAAAAGGACACAAACCTGGCAGGTCCCTCTATGCTGGGCTCCACAGTTGTCCCTACCACCTATGTCACTAAGCCACTAAAAACTCTGGGTCAGAAAAAATTTTTAAATGAAGTATTTTGGTTATCTATTGTAAAATAACCCAAAATGTATTAGCATAAAAAACATTTCTCATGATTCTGTGGTTTGGCTGAGCTCAGCTGGGTAGTTCTTCTACCACCCATGGCATCAGCTGAGGTCACCCACTGGGCTGTGCTTATCTGATGGCTAGGTGGAGCTGCAAATTCCAGGAAGACTCACTCAGGTGTCTGGTACTTTGGTGGTCCTCTGGGTAATCTCTCTAAGGTGTAGCTTGGGCTTCCTCACTGCATGGTGGCATCAAGGTAATTGGACTTCTTATGTGGCAACTGCATTCCAAGAGGAAGAGAGTGGAAGCTTCTGGTCCTCTTAAGGCCTGGGTTCAGAAGTCTCAAAACATCACTTTTACCATATTCATTTGGTGAAAGAAAATCACAAGGACCTGTCCAGAACCAAGGGGAAGGGAAACAGGCTACTTCCCAGCGGTTGAAGTGGCATACACATACAGGGAGGGAACAGATCGATGACAGCCTTCTTTGGAGACAATCAGCTTCACTAGGGAAACTGTTAGAGGTCTTCTTTCAGTCCAGAAAGTCCCCAGGTATATGTGTGCACATTCAGCTATGGAAACTTCCAAACTATGTAACCCTATAGGTCTGGGTGGTCCATTCCTTGAGAGGCGTTGAAGGCCAGCTACAACAACAATTTGAGTGCAGAATGAAACGGCCCTAGCCTGGGAGGTAGGCAGTCTGGGTTCTTCCACAGCCTTGCCCCCCATTTGATGTGAGAAACTGAGCAAGACCCTGTCCCACTCTGAGCCACTCAAATCAGATCTACCTTGCCCATGGGGCATTTATCTATAACCGTCCATCAGAGCTGAGGTCCTTTTGTCTTTTGCTATTTTCTAGGCTCCTTAAGAAGGACAAGGGCTCTCCTCTTCTCTAGTTTTAACAACTTGATAACAGCCCCTTGCCCCTGTATTTATAACCAGAAACGCTGGTATTGATGAATTTAGCTCAGTGCTGGACTGTTTTAAAAAGGGGGCTCTTCAGAATCACAGCTCAAATACAGAACAGAGCACTGGAACTGAATGCCAGAGAAATGTCCCCAAAGTGTTCTTGGTTCATGCCCCAGTTATACGGATTGGTATACTGAGGCAGCCCTGGGGTAATGTGAGAAGGGCAGGGATATAAAGAATTAATTTAGGGACTTCCCTGGTGGCGCAGTGGTTAAGAATCCGCCTGCCAATGCAGGGTACATGGGTTCGATTCCTGGTCCGGAAAGATCCCACACGCCGCGGAGCAGCTAAGCCCGTGCGCCACAACTACTAAGCCTGAGCCCTAGAGCCCGTGAGCCACAACTACTGAAACCCACGTGCCTAGAGCCCGTGCTCCGCAACAAGAGAAGCCACCGCAATGAGAAGCCTACTCACCACAACGAAGAGTAGCCCCCGCTCACCGCAACTACAGAAAGCCCGCGCGCAGCAACAAAGACCCAACGCGGCCATAAATAAATAAATAAGTAAGAATTCATTTAGCCAAACTCCCTTTCTCTGTTGGGAGTCCCCGCCAGTCTTCCCCCAAGTCCCACTTGCTAGACTCAGGACTAGTTGAGAGGTCTCTAGGTGCTCAGAAATTCCAACCCCCTGTGAGTGCCCAGAGCCTTCTCATTCAGCACCAGCGACAAACCTGGGGAGAAACTTGGAAGCAGGAAGCCTCCAAGAGTGGAGGCTATAAGAGCTAACACTTGTCTGTGGGGACACTGGACAGGCAGGAGGAGGCCCCCCACCTGCATATGCCACCCTTCCCAGTCTCTGGTCCCCATCATCACTGTTTAGCTACTATGATAATAGATATTTGGAATGTCCCATCAGACTTCAGTTATTAAGAGTCTGTGATCATTCACTCTTCTCTGCTGCTCAAACATAGTCTATACTCTCCAGCTTCTTGGCCTTGACTCATGCAGTTCCCTCCGCCAGGAATGCCATCGTCCCATCCGACCACCCCTTATCGTTCATCCTACCAGTCCCAGCTCAAGTGCTCCCTCCTCCAGGAAGCCCTATACCCTCCTC
Source organism: Neophocaena asiaeorientalis asiaeorientalis (assembly GCF_003031525.2). Lineage (NCBI taxonomy): Eukaryota > Metazoa > Chordata > Mammalia > Artiodactyla > Phocoenidae > Neophocaena > Neophocaena asiaeorientalis. The sequence continues at coordinate 5,479,657 of NW_020185326.1, forward strand.
TGCACATTGGCAGAGATTTCTCCTTTCTTTAAACCTTCACTGCCCTTGGTCTTCACCTCCCAAGGCTCTGGACACTTTCTGCCTTAGTTCTAACTGGATTGCTGGAGAGAGGCCACTCAGCAGTGGGGACACCCCCTGACCTGGGGGTCAGTGAACTGGATTCTAACTCAGGCTCAGCCTCTGCCTCCCTTGAGACCTTGGCAAAGGGCCTTCACTCTGGCCTCAGTCTCTTCATGTCCAGGATGAGGAGTTGGGCTTTGTCTCTAGGGTAATTTCCATAGCTTCCTTTGTTTGCTACACCCCACAGTAACTGAATCCCTTCCCCACAGCAGGCCCTGTCCTGGGTATTGGGGATGTAGAAGGAGTCCCTGAGACAAGGATTCATGTACAAGTGATTTATTAAGAAGGTGCTCTAAGGAAAACCAGTAAGGAAGTGGGAAGCAGGAGAAGGAAGGGAGGTAACTGGGAAGGGAGTGATTTCTAGCCAAGTCTCACAGAGGGTGGCTTCAGCCTGATTCCCCAGGTTGCTCTGGAGTATAAGCCACGTCTCAGGGTTGTCCTGTCCCAAGACCAGGGAGCTCGGCTCCACACTCCCACCCCTGCAAGTCATTAGCTAAGGAGAAGCTTAATTCCCAGGCACTTCAATCTGTCTGCCATTGTTGGAAGTTTCCAGTAGCCTGGGGCAGGCTGCTGAAGGAGAGTCACAGGTGTGGGCCACTGAAAGCAGAACACAGGAGGCAGGGGAGGAGAGGAGCACAGAACCAGCAAAAAGCCTCTGGGGAGCATTGGGTGTAGGCCCTCCACCATCCACCTCACTGTTAGCACCGTCCCTATATTCAAGGAGCTCACGGAGGGGGGGTGGGAGAGGAAGAAATGTATTTGCCAAAAGGGAAATTCATATTCACAGGTGACCTGGGGTAATTAATTGTCTCCACTTTTCTGAAGATCACCTGCAAAACAAGGAGTTATAAACTAGGAACTGAAGCTCGCACGGGAGGGACGGAGGGAGGGAGGGAGGGACGGAGGGAGGCATGGAGCTTGCATTATCAAGCCTGATTTGCATCTCCCACTCCTCACCCCCTAATCGGGCTGCTGTCTGCCTTTTGCCAGCAGGATGGTTAAGACAACTCAGGAATCACAGGGCTCTGACTCCCCACAGACTAATTGCAAGCCCAGGATATCAAATGGACTGATTTCCCTAGGGACACAGACATGTTTTCATAGTTCTGACAGTCTCCTTTCATCCTACGTCTCTAACAGAGCCGGGACATTAATCAAGTCTTTTCCTCTGCAAACCCATGCTCCCACCTTTGGTTTGGGGGCAGAGGGGTGGGGGGTGGGGGAAGAACAGAGGCTATGGTCCTGAGAGGGCTATCTCTAGGTGACATAATTGCGAATCTGTGAACAGGGACTCTGTATTCCCAGATGATCTGGGCACCCAATCCTAATACTTGTGAAAAGCTTGAAGACTATCAGAGCTGAGGGGCCTTTAGTCCCCAGGTCATGGCTTCCAAACTGCTCTTCCAAACCCAGCTTTTCAAGAAGGGACTACCAAGGTCCCCAGGGAAAAAGGGGTAAGCAACTCTGTCCAGTGTCCAGAGCATGGCCTTCCACATAGAGGCCACCTGAAGAGGCTTCTGCAACTGAAAAAGAGTCCCAGATGCACTGAAGGCCATTCCTGTTAGGTTGCAGAGCCAAGTGGGACATGGAGAGTGGAGGGCAGAGGAGGCCCCATTAAGTTGATGTGTAGCCTGGCCTAGACCAGAGCTCCTGGCTCCTGATTTAACTTCCTCTCCTTTACTATCCTCCGCCTCTGCCCTCCTCCCCCAAATCTGAAATTCAAAGCATTAGGCCTGAAAGGGACCTACAGGTGATGCAGTACAAACCTCCTCCTGCCATCACATGCCTGGATGCACTCGGTCCCCCTGCCTTACCTTGGACCCACCCAGCCATGGCCAGCTCATGGCCTCTCCTCTCGCGGAAGCCCCTCCAGACTTTGTACAGCTCTCTTACAAAAGTCTTTCTCCTATTGTTCCCCAAACTGTCTGCCACTAAACTTTCTCACTCTGCCTCTGGGGACCCACAGAGCACAGCTATTCCAGAGCCCCTCTTCTGGAACAGAGCCCTTTAGACGGCAGCAATAGTAATGACAACCATCATAGCACCTTACTCCTGAGAAAAGATTTGTTAGTCCTTCCCATTCAACTGCCACCTTATGGACCCTTACTAACAGCCCAAATTCTTCACTGCAGCACTATTCACAGAGTATTTGTACCTTCCTTTTGCCCCTTGTTCCTCATGAGAACACTGTCCAATATGCACAGTAAGGATCCTATCAGTCCATTTAACAGCAGCGGCCAACAGAAGGGCTGGGATTTCCTTAAGATCCCATAGCACAGCTGGACCCCAGAGTTTTCCATTTTCCTTAGAAAAACACTTGGGTCCTGGGTCTCTGAGGCTGTGGGACCCTCATTTTCTCATTTAGCAGGCATCCCTGTTGCTTCCCTCAGGTCCCATCCAACCCTGCAGGCACCCTAATTGGGGTGACATTGAAATGTGTGTCTCACTCTTGTGGCTGTGATATTTAAATCGTCTGAGCCCCACACGGGGCGGCGGCGGGG
>NW_020185326.1:5482307-5621119 GCF_003031525.2 Neophocaena asiaeorientalis asiaeorientalis
GGAATCCGGAGTCTGTGAATATCCATTCGCCCTCTCCTTAGTCTGGCTGCCTACAGCCATGTGGGCCCCAGTGGTTAAATTCCACATGCAGAGCTGGGGCTCTGATGTCTGACCTTCAAAGATAGGGCAGGTCTGGCCGGCGGGAGGCAGCTGGGAGCCACTTACTCATAATGCCAGCTGACTCATTTTTTCATCCTCTCAGCCAACTGGTGGGTGAATTAATTAAGTGATGCAGCCAGAATAAGCAGCTATAGGCTTCACTCTGCCGGCCTTAGCATCCTCCTGTTTTGAGCTCCTTTAGATGGATGAAGAGGGTGAGGTGAGCACTGGGTTGGAACTTAGGCGAACTGGGCTCGACTCCCGGTTTAGCTACAGCAGCTTGCCTGCGTTGCTTTGGACAAGTCCCTTCTCTGACCCGGACCTCAGTTTGCTGGTCTTTACAATGAAGGGATTGGACGCAAGGAGTGTAAGGAGGCACTTTTCAGGATGTTACTCTTTATAGCCTCATGCATGAATGATCTGGACAAATGGAAAGGACAGACACAGAGATTATAAGCTGATGGCCTGAGAGTTGCATCTGTTTCATGAATGTGTTTTATTTAACAAATATACTGCTGTATGGGGATACATTTTTATTTTGAATGTATTTCAATGGGAAGTACATGTTTCTGTTTGGCTCAGTCCCCATCACTCCCTGTTTTCCTACACCTGGTCCTTTTGGGGATCAGTCTGGCCTCTGCAGACATTTGACTTTGCGACCCCCGTGCCAGTCGAATCATTTTCTATGGACAAGATAGTAAGAGTAAAGACGTAACAGCCACATTTGTTTTATGCTTCCAGTTTAACCAAACCATTTTCCATCCATTGAAATATTTGGCTTGGTGCTAGAGTCTCTACGCAATTTCACAAAGTCTAAATTTCCTTATTTTTCCATCCACAGAAAATTGTGGTGAGGATCAGCTTGGTCATGCACGGTAGAGATTAAATTTATTCTAAAATCTGCTTGCCAGAATCTTTGCATTTCAGAGATGAAAGCTAAATTCACCTTAGTGGATGATTGTTTTGTCTGGGAAAACATGTTATTGGACCTTTGTTACCTAAATACAAGGCCCAGGACTTGGTTTTGGGAAGTGGGGGATGGTGGTGGAGGTTGTGATGGATGAATGGAAACAAAACCCTAATACATAATACACATAATACAGTAAAATTAGGTCATACTTGGGTAGAGAGTTTATGAAGTTAACTGATTCCAGATTTTTTAAGATCTCAAAAGCAAGATTTGGGGGCACCTTAAGACATGGGAAAGAAGACACAAGAAAAGGCTTTTGTCCCCAAGCAGGGTAAACCTGAGACACAGTAAGTTAGTGACTCTCCAAAAAGTTACAGCTTCTTTGATGGTAATACTAATTTCTAAAAATTAACAATGTGAAATTGACAAATGTTAACACACTAGAACAAGAGTCACCAAATTACGGCCCCAGGGTCAAATCCAGCCCACTGCTTATTTTTGTTCTGCCTGTGAGCTAAATATGGTTTTTATATTTTTAAATAGTTGGAAAAATCAAGAGTATTTTATGACATGTGAAAATGATATAAAATTCAAATTTCAGTGTCTATAAATAAGGTTTGCTGGTTTGTTGGCCACTCATTTGTTTATGTATTGCCTACAGCTGCTTGTGCAATACAGTGACAGACATGCGTACTTGCCACAGGCTATGTGTGTGCTCCCCAATTTACAGTCACCTGAGTAAATGGGCATAGAGCCCTTGAAGGAGTAGTCATCACTGTGTAAACTCACTGTGGTGTTTGGGGATCATTCCTCCTAGGGACTAGCCTCCCTGTCAGAAAGGAAAAATAGGAAAAGAACAGGGAATTCAATTAGTATTGAACAAAGTGATTTGTTGGATGAAATTAGATGCAACATGGTTGGCAGGGTGGGGTGGGGTGATGTTCACAGACTCAAATCAGATAAATAATTAAGGTAACGGTGCAACTTGCACCTAGGGGGCCTGGGTTATGAATCCAGCTCCATTTGAACAATATGGACTCGGAATCCCCCGATGTCACATGAAAAAGTACCTGAAAGGTATCACCCAGGATGATTATGGTTCTAAGTCTCCTGCAGCAGCCACATCTCTGAGCAACCAGCAGAGATTGTCCTCTGAGATTATAACTAGAGCATGGCTATGAATGAATGACCAGGAACGTCAGCTCACTTGAAATGAGAGTGGTATTCCTGGAGTGGTGACCTCAATTCTCTTGAGATGAGAAAGCTCTTCCCCTAGTGAAAAGGGGTCTTAAAAAAAAAAAGAAAAGGGGTCTTTTTTTACCCCTGGAAGGTATAAATTGAATACAAAAATAACAAAGTCAACAAAACCCATAATATTAATACATTTGTGTTAAGTTTAGGAATGGCCTGTACATACTTGGTATTTGCAGGGGTTGTGATAAGTAAGAGGATTTGGCATATCTGAGATTTCATTGTAAATATGTAATTGAGCAATTGATTTTAGACATGATTTTAAATTAAAGGTTGTAAGAGAATTTGATTAGTTTTGTAAACAGTACTGGGATGTTTATGAGAACTTAAGAATCACCATATTTAGGACTTTGATTTATTAAATTTACAAGAGTAGTTTAAGTGCTTGGAAAGGTTTTCTTGTTAGGTCAGGCATGCGAAGCTCTCTGGATGAAAACAGGATGCATCAAATTTATAAATGCACTTCAAAATGCTTACAGTAACCTAATGAAATGAATTGTAAATGAGACCTTTTAAGGGAATTTGGATTTATGATTAGGATAGTAAAATTTGAATTTAAACTTAAAGACTCAGCGAAAAATGGTTTTTTTAATTTGTTACTTTTTTCTGCATCCAAAAAAATTTATCCTCAGTCATGAAGAACCCCCTCTGACACTCATTAAGTCTAAAAAGGAATCATCATTGTTCTCCAATCCAAACATTGGTTCCAGAAGCTGAACAGCAATACCATGCACTCAGGTCAGGTGTCCAGGTGAGGGTCCTGGGGGCACATTGCCTCCCACTTTTCACCTCTCTACATCTAAATAGCTCCCTGTTACTTACGCCTCCTTCACATCATGGGACCTGCCCTCCTGCCTGCCCCTCAGGCTAGCCCCCCTCTCACCCATGTTACTCATCCATCTATGGGGGTCTCCCTGCCTCTGGTCTTCTCTCCTCTCCTCTTTCTTTTCTTCCTTCATGACAATCGCAAAGACACTAAGAGGAGAGAGAAGCCCTCGCCTGCCTGGCTCTGGCTGCCTTTGTACATCTGCAGCTCCCCTAGTAGCTCCAGAAGTCTGTGGAGAGACAGTCTCTGAGTGCCATACCCCTGGGTAGCAGATGGTCCTTCCAGATCAGAGTTGCAGCTTCCTGCCTAGAACAGCAGTATCATCTCCATGAGCCCAGTTATGGAGACTTACTGTTGGTGGTCACTGGCCAGGGCGTGGGTACAGCCTCCTCTCTCTGCCCATCTGCTTCTCCTGTAGCACCTCTGATCTGATTTGGAGGCCCTGCCGAGGTTGAGGGTGACAACAGCCACCTTCTCCCAACCTTCCCCCTGCTGATCACTTTCCTCCAAGGATCTTGTCACCCAACCTAACTCTGAACTGTTAGATGGCAGAGCCCTATCTCTGCCATTTCTGTCTCCTTCAAGGCCAAGAAAGCAAGGAAAGGACTCTACCTTTTGTCACAAAAGCATGGGAGCAAGAGCCCAGGTTCAGCTCCACTATGGGCTTTCTGTGTGAGCTGGAGTAAATTATCACCCTCTCTGGGCCTGGTTTCCCCTTGCCCCTTATAAAGTGTTGGAGATCCTTTCACCCAGCAAAGCTACTTCTAGGTAGTTTTGTGCACAAAGACACAATTAAGGATGGCAGTCTTGCTAGCAACAGTGAACAATGTCAGTCTAAGTATCAACAAATAGAAGAATCTGTGAATAAATTACTGTACATACATAGATCGTGTCAGTCAGGGTCCAGTCAAGAAATAAAATTTGCACCAGTTATTTTCCCCTATGACATTCTGTTACGAAGAATTTCAAATACATAGGAAAATTGCGAAGTGAATACCCATTTACCCACACTTGGACTTACTTGCTTTATCATATATCTATCCATCTTATTTTTTGGATGCATTTCAAAATAAGGTACAGACAGCAATATGCTTTACCCAGAAACACTTCAACATGTATATCATTAACTAGAGTTCCATATTTGTTTACAGTTTTTTTTAAGGTAAATTTTCATATAATCAAATATAAATTTTAAGTCTACTATTTAATAGACTTTGTCAAATTCATCCACCTGTATAATCTAAAAACCACCATCAAAATATAGAACAGTCCTTTCGTCCCAGAAACTTCCCTCATTACCTTTCCCTGCCTCTACCTCCACCTGCCAACACTGTTCTGAATTTTTCCCACCAGAACTTAGTTTAGTCTGTTCTAGAACATCATCTAAATTGAATCATACTGTGTAAGGCCTCTTTCAGTCAGCCCAGTGTTTTTAAGATCTACCTAAGTTATTACATATATCAGTAGCTTGTTTCTTCTTTTTGCTGAGTCATATTCTTTTATATGGATATACCACCATTTGCTCGTCTATTCTCCTGTTGATGGACATTTGGGATGTTTCCAGTTTTTATCTATTAGTGAATAAAGCTACTATGAATTATTTTTAAACAATTCTTTTTGAGATCTTATGTTTTTGTTTGTCTTAGGTAAATCCCTAAGACTGGATTTGCTGGTCCACAGAGTAGGTAATTGTTTAGATTTCTAAGAAAGACCCAGTAGTGCCCACACCCAGACCCTACCAGGACCTGGTCCATGTACCCTCCCATCCTCTGCCCCAGTGAGATGCCAGCCTGCAAGTGCCATCACTCTCCCTTCAGGGTGAATTCTCTCTCTGGGCCCTCCTCCCCATTCAGTCTTGTCTTCTGGCCTTGGTCAGGGCCTCTCCAGGCCACCAGGCATCTTTGGTAACTGCAACAGTCATGGGGAAGGGCTGGGAGTCTCCACTGCTTTCGTTCTAGGAGGCCCTGCTTCCTTGCAAATGGTCCTCTCTCTCCCCCAGGAACCTCCAGGCTCCCCACACCAACTGATGGGATAGAAACCAGGCAATAACACTGGCTTCTAAGCCGATTCCAGACCCTGAGTGAATCTAAATGTTCCATGAGTAGATCTGACTGCCCATGGCCCCCAGTCTGCGTTCTTCTCTTGCCCATTCAGAGTGGCTGGGGCAGGAGTTTTGAGGCAGGGGCAGAGAGCTGGACTATTTGGGGCCTGGTCCAAGGCTGCAGGCCCAGATCCAACCCCCTGGCCTGTCCAGGCTTAACAACTCCCATCTCCCCATGATGTTTGCAAGGGGCCACCAAGGGGTCACCAGTGCCCTCAGCCTTCTTATAGCACAGAGGTTAAGAATGCAGACACTGAACACAGATGCCTGGGTTCCAGCCCTGACTCTGTCCTTCTCTAGGCATTTCTTATTGCTTCTATGATGAGGAAATTTCAAATATATCGTAAAATAGAGAAGAGCCTCTGCTGGCTCTGGCCACTTCCATGCATCTGCTGGACTCCTTCTCCCCTAGACAACTTGAGCTTCATGCCCCAGGTGAGATACTTACCTCTGAACCTCAGGTCCCTCGTCTGTAAAGACTCACACAAATGGCAGGTGGTGGTGCTATTACCACTGACCTATGAGCTTGGGCAAGCCAGGTGAGCCCAAGTAAATGGAAACCCCTCCCACCACCTAGCACGGCCCCCTCAACCTTGAGTTCACTCCCCATTCTCAGCGTCACCCACGTAATCCTCACCATGGCCTTGGAAGAGAGGGTGGCTTCACAGGAATTACCAGCCCCCTTTACAGAGGTGGAAATTGAGGCCAAAAGCAGGAAATCAGCCTGTCACATCCCCAGGTGGGGAGCCTGGGTTTCTGACCTGTTCTTGTCTAGCTGTTTAACATATTAATTCATGGTGAAGTCTCACCTATGGAGCAGGAGGTGTTCAGCCCTGTGGCTAAAAGCCCAGGTTCAAGACCCAGATTGCCTAGGTTCTGATCCTGACTCTGCACCTAATAGGGCAAGATATCTAACCTCTTTGTGCCTTTGTTTCTTCATCTTTTTTTTTTTTTTGCACGGTATGCAGGCCTCTCACTGTTGTGGCCTCTCCCGTTGCGGAGCACAGGCTCCGGACGCGCAGGCTCAGCGCCCACGGCTCACGGGCCCAGCCGCTCCGCGGCATGTGGGATCTTCCCGGACCGGGGCACGAACCCGCGTCCCCTGCATCGGCAGGCGGACTCCCAACCGCTGCGCCACCAGGGGAGCCCTGTTTCTTCATCTTTAAGTGAGTACTCTGAGAGGACCTACGTTGTTAATAATATGGTATTATTATTATAATGCACTGTGAGAACGAAATGTGTGAACACAGGTAAAACAAGATGCGTAGAGCATAACAGGTGTTCCATAAACATTAGCTATCGTGATGAGGTCTCCCTCATGGTCTAGGGGGTAGAGCCCTTGTCCCTGTTTCCAATTCCTCTCTGTAACCCCCATCTCCTGGCCCTTCACAGTGGATCCAAGGCTGCAAAGTGCTCAGGAGCATCTGCTGAACGAGTGAATGCATTTAGGTCATGGGAAGCCTTGTCTTCCATGGACACAGGACTTGAGAGAAGGTGAGTCTGTGACACACTGGAGCTACCTCTGCCTGCAGCCAAGTGCATGCGCACTGCTCAAACCCCTTCCTGCTCGCCCTGACCCCTGGCAGGGTGAGATGTAGCCTGGCCTCTGTGGAGCTGAGATTTCTCACAGCTCACGGTGCCTCTCCTTCTGCCAGCCCCGAACTCCCTCTCTTTGTTAAGACTCTGTTTCTGAAGGCAACTCTTCTCAGCCAGGACTCTCTTCAGCTAATAATGTCTATGGAGAGAGTGGAGGCTGCAATACACAGCCTTGCCCCAGGGGTCAGCCCCGGGGAGAGCAGTTTGCCAGGGGCACTGTGGCCCTGGAGTGGAGCAAAGTTTACAACCACAACCGCAGTCCTGAGAGTCAGGGCTGGAGGAGTCTTTGCCAATGTCTCTGCCAAGCTATCTCCTCCTTGTCTGGGAGAGGGCAGAGCCAGGCCTGGAATCTAGGGCTGCTGACCACACCATGACCACTGCCCTGCAGCCACACACTGGGTCTCACACTTGAACAGGCATCAGAATCACCTGGAAGCCTCGTTCAGTCAACTGACGGCCCCACCCCCAGTCTGATTCCGTAGGTCTGGAGTGAGGCCTGAGAGTTTGCATTTTAGCAAGTTCCCAGATGATGCTGTTGCTGCTGGTTGAGGACCACACTTTGAAACTGTTGTTTTAGGAAACTGCCTCATGCCTAGGAATCGGGAACGAAACCCAAGAACACGGTGCTGAAGAGGCAGGGATAACGACTGCCATCTGGAAGGAAGGAAGAAGGACCCAGCTGAAAAAACTCGAAGGTTCAACGATGTGCCAGCCTCAGGGGGAAGGCAGGGGTGGGGGAGGCAGTTCAGACTAGTGTGAGGCAGGGTGCCTATGCAGAAACTTAAGGAGATGTCCCTCTCAGGCTCTTGCAAGTGCAGGGTGGGCACCTGCAGGAACCAGAGAGGAGCGTCTCTTTAAATGTGCCCTAGAGCCTGGCTTCCTTCCCCCAGTCCCCAGCTCTGCCTCTGGGGGACTGACAATAACCACCGCACCACGAGTATGGTAGGTCAGCAGTGCAGCTAGTGTTTTCACGAGCAGTCACCTTCTGTGGGGCTCAGTGCCCATGGGAAATTCCTCTTGGTTTGAAGGATGGTATTTAAAATCCTAGGCCAGGAAGGAGTGGCATATGTGTGTGTGTGTGTGTGTGTGTGTGTGTGTGTGTGTGTGTGTATTTCTGTCTGTCTGTGTGCCTATGTATGTCTGAAAGAGAGACTAAACCAGAAAAGGTGTCAGAGAAAGGGTTCTGCAGGGACATACAGCACTGTGTAAACTTCTTGCTAATTAAAGTGTGCCTCCGGGACCAGCAGCATCAGCATCACCTGGAGATGATGATTAAAAATTTCTGACGCCCAGGCGACTTCCCTGGTGGCACAGTGGTTAAGAATCTGCCTGCCAATGCAGGGGACACAGGTTCAAGCCCTGGTCCGGCAAGATCCCACATGCCGCGGAGCAACTAAGCCCAGGCGCCACAACTACTGAGCCTGCGCTCTAGAACCCGCGAGCCACAACTACTGAGCCCACGTGTCACAACTACTGAAGCCCGTGCACCTAGAGCCTGTATTCCACAAGAGAAGCCACCGCAATGAGAAGACCACACACCACAACGAAGAGTAGTCCCCACTCACCGCAACTAGGAAATGCCCACGCACAGCAACAAAGACCCAACACAGCCAAAATAAGTTAATTAAATTAAATTAAGTTAAATATTAAAAAAGAATTATGAAGCCCAAAGTTTCTCAACATCACTAATTATTAGAGAAATACAAATCAAAACATCAGTGAAGTACCACCTCACTCTGGTCAGAATGGCCATCATTAAAAGTCTATAAATAACAAATGCTGGAAAGGGTGTGGAGAAAAGGGAACCCTCCTACACTGTTGGTGGGAATGTAAGTTGGTAGCCACTACGGAGAACAGTAAGGAGGTTCCTCAAAAAACTAAAAACAGAGTTGCCATATGATCCAGCAATACCACTCCTGGGCATATATCCATACAAAACTATAATTGAAAAAGATACGTGCACCCCTATGTTCATAGCAGCTCAGTTCCCAATAGCCAAGACATGGAAACAACCTATATGTCCATCGACAGGTGAATGGATAAAGGAGATGTGGTACGTATACATAACAGAATACTACTCAACCATAATAAATGAAATAATGCCATTTGTAGCAACATGGATGGACTTAGAGATTATCATACTAAGTGAAGTAAGTCAGAAAGAGAAAGACAAATACCATATGACATCACTCACATGTGGAATGTAAAATATGAAACAAATGAACCTGTTTATGAAACAGAAACAGACTCACAGACATAGAGAACAGACTTGTGGTTGCCAAGGGGGAGGGGGGGTGGAGAGGGATGGATTGGGAGTTTGGGGTTAGCAGATGCAAACTATTATATATAGAGAATGGATAAACAAGAAGGTCCTACTGTATAGCACAGGGAACTATATTCAATATCTTGTGATAAACCATAATGAAAAAGAACATGAAAAAAAGAATATATATATGTATAAATGAATCATTTTGCTGTACAGCAGAAATTAACACAACATTGTAAATCAACTAAAAAAATATTCTGAAGTCCAGGTTACACTCTAGAGTCTGCACTTTAACAAGCTCCCCAAGTGACATAGGCACAGGGACACTGCGATCACCTGAAGAGTTTTTTTGTTTTGTTTTTAATACCGAAGTCTGCGTCCCAGCCCCAGAGATTCTGATAGAATTCTCCTGGATTGGATACAAACTTAATGCACAGAAATCTCTTGCATTCCTATACACTAACAACAAAAGATCAGAAAGAGAAATTAAGGAAACAATCCCATTCACCATTGCAACAAAAAGAATAAAATACCTAGGAACAAACCTACCTTAGGAGGTAAAAGACCTGTAGCCAGAAAACTATAAGACACTGATGAAAGAAATCAAAGATGACATAAACAGATGGAGAGATAATGCTAAAAAACTTTTAGAGGAAAACATAGGAAGCACACTCTCTGACATAAATCACAGCAAGATCTTTTTTGATCCACCTCCTAGAGTAATGGAGATAAAAACAAAAATAAACAAAAGGCACCTAATGAAACTTAAAAGCTTTTGCAAAGCAAAGGAAACTACAAACAAGACGAAAAGACAACCCTCAGAATGGGAGAAAATACTTGCAAATGACTCAACGGATAAAGGACTAATCTCCAAAATATATAAACAGCTCATGCAGCTCAATATTCAAAAAACAAACAACCCAATCCAAAAATGGGCAGAAGACCTAAATAGACATTTCTCCAAAGAAGACATACAGATGGCCAAAAAGCACATGAAAAGCTGCTCAACATCACTAATTATTAGAGAAATGTAAATCAAAACTACCATGAGGTATCACCTCACACTGGTTAGAATGGGCATCATCAGAAAATCTACAAACAGCAAATGCTGGAGAGGGTGTGGAGAAAAGGGAACCCTCTTGCACTGCTGGTGGGGGAATGTAAATTGATACAGCCACTACAGAGAACAGTATGCAGGTTCCTTAAAAAACTGAAAATAGAATTACCATATGACCAAGCAATCCTACTTCTGGGCATTTACCCAGAGAAAACCATAATTCAAAAAGACACATGGGGCTTCCCTAGTGGCGCAGTGGTTGAGAGTCCGCCTGCTGATGCAGGGGACACAGGTTTGTGCCCCGGTCTGGGAAGATCCCACGTGCCGCGGAGCATACAGAGTGAAGTAAGTCAGAAAGAGAAAAACAAATATCATATACTACCGTATATATGTGGAATCTAGAAAAATGGTACAGATGAACTGGTTTGCAAGGCAGAAATAGAGACACGGATGTAGAGAACCAACATATGGACACCAAGCGCGGAAAGCCAGGTTGGGTGGGTGGTGGGATGAACTGGGAGATTGGGATTGACCTATATACAATAATATGTATAAAAATAGATAACTAATAAGAACCTGCTGTATAAAAAAATAAATAGGGGCTTCCCTGGTGGAGCAGGGGTTAAGAATCTGCCAGCCAATGCAGGGTGCATGGGTTCAAGCCCTGGTCCGGGAAGATCCCACATGCCGCGGAGCAACTAAGCCGGTGTACCACAACTACTAACGCCTGTGCGCCTAGAACCCGTTCTCTGCAACAAGAGAAGCCACTGCAACGAGAAGCCCGTGCACCGCAACAAAGAGTAGCCCCCACTCACTGCAACCAGAGAAAAGCCCACGTGTAGCAAAGAAGACCCAACGCAGTCAAAAATAAAATTTTAAAATTAAAAAATAAATAAAATAAAATTCAGAAAAAAAACCAAATTATGTGACTGTAAGGAGGTTGAAAATATTGCCCTCATCCACACATTGAGCAGTCTTTATCATGAGAAATCATCAAAGGTGGTAAAAGTAATCTTAGAAATAAAAAAAAAAAGAATCCTCCTGGATCCTGCATGGGCATAGGGTTTTTAAACCGTACCTACATGGCTCTAATGGGCTGCAAATCCCAGGACCATTAGTGTAGACAGCTTCATAGGTCTTCAGAATCAGTGTTGGAGACAACATGACACAGTAGAACTCACATGGCATTTTAGAATCTAGGGCACGATTTCTAAACCTGACTCTGCCACTGACAAGCTATGTGGTCCTGGTTCACTTTCTCAATTTCCTCAAAGTAAAATGGGAATATTAACAACTCCTCAAGACGAAAATATTTGTGATTATTAGAGTTCTAAGAGATCTTAGTTAACATTTAGGTCGCATATTCTCCATTTTACCCTTGAGAAAGCTTAAGACCTTTCTAGGCCTTGGTTTCTCCACTTATAAAATTGGAGATTGGACCACTAAGGGCCCTTCTCCAATGCGCTGCTCCTGTTCCTGCCTTTGTACACTGATTCTCCGTTCAGTGCTTCCACATCTCTACCCAGGCATGGCTCAGGGTTGTACTTCCTCTCTGCAGCCCCAACTCCCATCTCCTTTAGGTTTCAGGTCAGAGTTTACTTCCTACAAGGAGCCTTCCCTGACCACCCCCTCCCCAGCCAAGGTGAGGGGCCCTATGGTCACCTGAACTTCCCTGCCCGCTCCTGCCCTTTAACACGGGACATTATAATTGGCTAAATTCTTGTCTGATGCCCAACCATGTTGTGATAGCCCTGCAGGCACTCTCCTCTCCATCTCTACCTCGGATCCCCAGTAGGTGTTCACCAAATATATGCCTGAAAGTTGAACAAGGGACAGTGGGAGGTTGTGATCAACTGACTTCACAACTAACTCTTGCTCCAAACTTGTGGCCTTTACCAATTTGATTCAACTCAATGTTTAAAAGGTAACTGAAGCACAAGGAAGGCTTCCTGACATTAACCTCAATTATCTGTTGGAGGAACACAGTTTTCTGGATGGCTAAAGATCAACTGAGTTACAAGCCCGGCTGAATCTTGACCACAGCCTTTCACAGGCACACCACAGCTTACAAAGCACTCTTGCACCTGCTGTCTCCTCACCAGGAGGATGGCAAGGCAGGAATTATGGCCATAACACTGGAATATGAACTGCTTGAGATCAGGCATATTGTCTGTTTTGTTTACTGAGGTTTCCTTCACACATCACAGGTGCTCAATAAATATTTGTACAATGAAGGAATCTCTTATCTGATAAAGGAAAAGGAGGGCTGGGTGGTTCACCCAAGTTCACAAAGCTGGAGCTTCAGAACTGAGGGGTCCCGACCTCCTGCGCAAGGCCTC
Organism: Neophocaena asiaeorientalis asiaeorientalis; assembly: GCF_003031525.2. NCBI lineage: Eukaryota > Metazoa > Chordata > Mammalia > Artiodactyla > Phocoenidae > Neophocaena > Neophocaena asiaeorientalis. The sequence goes on from NW_020185326.1 coordinate 5,494,753, forward strand.
CTTCCACTGCCCTGGGTATGCACTGCCTAACCTGGTGCAGAATTTATACTCCAAAGTGTGCCAACTTTGTATGACCTCTGCTCATACTCAGCACATCTTTTCAAGGGCTTGGGTGATGCGACCTAACATCCATGTCTTGCACAAGCCTTAGGAGCATGTTTCCCACAGCCCAGCATCTTCTCTGCCATTGGCCTCTGTGGGTTGGCCAATCTGCAGGCCTGACCTAGTGTGCCCAGTGACAGTTCACTTTCCTCTATCTCTGGACAGAGTCCTAACTGCCCAACCCACTGTAGGCACCAAGCAAAACGGCCTCCCTCCCCATTCCACTCCAGCCCTCACCTCAGCATCCGACAGGGATACTGAAGACTCAAAGAGAAGAGCAAGGAGAGTCTAAACCAGGCATTTCACGTCTGCTTCTAAGTTGGGCAGGACAGATGGTGGCTGCAACATGACAATGGCTGGAGCAGCTGGGTCAGGGTGAGAACCATGCCCCTATTATCCTCCAGCAGCAAATGAAACCACAACACCTGCACAGAGAAGACAACAACAGCTTCTGACTTCATTTTATAGTTTCTTTTAATACTTGCTGTAACAGGACAGTTAACAGCCCATAAATAGAGAAGGATTTGGATTTTAGTCTTAGCTCCACCACTGACTTTCCATGTGACTTTGAGTAAGTCAGTCCATACAATACAGAACATTCAGGAAGACCTGCCTTAAAGGAATGGCAATGCACAAGAGCAGTAATTTATCATTCATTAGTACTTTTCTGTAGCACTTGGACACACATCCTTCCATTTAGTCATCAGAGTTGGTCTGTGTGCCCAATTCACAGATGAACAAGTAGACAGATGGGTTAAGGACTTGTCTTTGGTCAATCACACAGGCATTATGAGGCAGGGCAGGGATTTGAATCCACGTTTTTTAACTGAACCCCTCATTTTTCTCTCTTCATTTCCAGTCAATTGACTTCAATAAGCATTTTTCTGATCACATACTGCACACAAGTCCCAATGAACAAGCCAACAAATGAAGACGCCATGGTCTCTGCCCTCTAGAAGCCCAGAGTCCAGTGGCAGAGTCAGACACATACTTCACAAACAACCCTATGGGGAAGAAGAGGCAGGTGGCCCTGTCAGAGTGGGATGGATAAAGTCTTAATGAAGTGGTGGCATTTAACTCACCCAGGAAGGATGAGTAGGGGCTTAGCAGGAAAGAGAGAGGGTGGAGGAGGAAGAGACATGTAGCACCAAATGCCCAGACTGTGCAGAGGGTCTCAAATGTCCAGACAAAGATGCAAAGAAGACTTTCCTGAGGCTGAGTATAGAGCCCAGGTCAGCAGACTAAAGAGTTCCAGTTTTTTTCTACATGTGGCTGACGAATTTCGAAAGACTTTAAACACTGTCAACCAGCTCAGATTTACTTTAAAAACTGATTTTAAAAATTATTTTCTTACACTACCATGTGTAAAATAGATAGCTAGTGGAAACCTGCTGTATAGCACAGGGAGCTCAGCTTGGTGCTCTGTGAAGACCTAGCTGGGTAGGACGGGGGGAGGGAGGTCCAAAAGGGAGGGGATATATGTATACACATAGCTGATTCACTTCTCTGTACAGCAGAAACTAACACAACATTGTAAAGCAATTATACTCTAATAAAAAAATTTTTGAATTCATTTTCTTGCTATAAATATTCCTTGTAAAAAATGGAGATAAGCAAAGAAAATAAAAGTCACATTTAATCACATTTCCTAGAGATAACCAATATTTCCTAAGAATATATATACATTTTTCCAAAATGTCATTGTATAGTTAATATTCCTTTTTACCTCTTTTCTGTTTATTATTTTGTAAACAGCTTCCATGTTATTCAATATTCTTCCATTCTTCTTAAACCGTGGTTCTGACTTTTGGAGGTGTCACGGACCCCCCAGAAGATCTGACGGAGGCATAGAAAACACACATTCCCCAAATACACACTAGTTGTGTCACCAGGCAAAAATGCAGGCCCAGGGTTGCCAGTTCTTTGAGTGTTTCCAAAGAGCTGGAAATCCATTTCTCATGTGAAATCTTCTGGTTTTTAAAGGTTGGTCACTAACTCGAAATATTTAAAATAAAAACAAAACAAAAACACTGTGGGGGCCACACAAACTCATCAGAGGCCTCAATCTGTTCTAGGGCAGCCATTTTATAAACCTCTGGGCAAGGCCAACGTCGCAGGTGTTTAGGGCTTATGGTCAGACCGAATCACGTTTCCAACCTCATCTCCCACAACGTGCCTTCTTACACAGCCAGACCCCATTCTTCAACTCCCACTTCCACATCTCTGCTCCTGCAGCTTCCATACCTGCAGGTGGACCAAGCCCCACCCCTGCCCCCTGCATCATCCAAATCCCACCAGAGTCTGCAGGGTTTTATGGGTCTGTACCTTGGATACCTGCCATGCTCTCTCTGTTCCTAGCTATCTGTGGCCATCTCCCATCGCCTGCTGCACTGGGAACTCCTGGGGACAGCACTCTTTGATTCATTTCTGTGCCCTCCAATGCAGGGTCCCCAAAGAGCCAGTCCAGAGCGAGCGCTCAGGAAACAATAGCACGGCTGACAGACCCAGCAGCATTCACCCAATGCAAGTGAATTCCTCACTTGGAACAGAAGGATGGGTAATTACAGCCTGGCTTTAGCAATCTGCTATGCATTCACCCTTCAGGGTGTGTGAATTGCTGTGAAATTCTTATCAAGAGGAAAGCAGAAAGTGACTCTTAAAGGGAGAGTTAAAGGAAGGGAGAGAAAGGAAGAAAAGCCTTTGTAAGCTCTCGGGCTGTGCCTCTGTTGACCTTTGAGCCACAGAGAAAAGGAGACAGAACAAGGCTGGTGGCTGGTGCCATCGGGAGGTGTAGGTGGGACCCCAGCCCTGCCCTGATATGACTTTGGGCAGGTGCCTTCCCCTCTCTGAACAGTAAGGGACAGAACCAAATCATCACCTAGGGTCTTTCCTTTCTAAGATAATAAGATGCTGTGTGGCAGTCAAGGGGATTTACAGTGTCCCTGGCTAACATGATCTGGGGGCCACAGGGACTGATTTCTGCCAGTCTCTCTCTCTCTCTCTCTGGGGACTCCATCAGGGAAAGGGCAAAGCCAGGAGCTACCACCTGAAGCCCATTAGCCCACCTGCCCCTGCTTCCCCTGGAGATGATGACTTGGTGAGGTCCTGCAAACCCCCAAATGCTTCTGGGCCGGTGGAGATCTGGCCACTGGGCAGACCCTGAGACAACTCCTGGGGCAGCAAAAAGCAGGGCTGAGATAGTACCTGCAGGACCTTGAACAGGCCACTAAGACCCTTTGGGTCTCAGTATCTTCATCAGCAAGATGTGAATGATAAATGCAATTGGGTAGTTGAGATTATGACACTTAAAAATCCAACACAGAGTCTGGCACATGGCAAGTGGCTAATAAATGTTAGGTTTCTGTCTAATGAGCCTCAATTTGATATGAACAGGTCAGCCTTTCAACAGAGCCCAGACAGTTCTGAAGACTCCAGGAACCTGGTTTTATCTTCAGCAGAAGGAGCCCAGCCCCACACTGATACAGCCTCAGGGAAAATCATCTCAGCAAGACAGGTAGGTATAAGATGGTGAGTGCAGGAAGGAGAATTTAAGAAAATTTGGATCAGGTGATGGAGGACCTGAAATCCCTCACTGAATGCCCAAGATTTTGAGCCCCAGTGGGTTCTGGCCCAGGGGCTGTCTCAATTGTCTGGAACCACCCCTGAGAAGGCAAGACCTGGTTTCCAGGGGTCAAGGACCAGTGGGTAGAGCCCCAGATTCTAAGCAGGGTCCAGCTGGTACTTCCTGATGGCAAGGACTGGTGGCCCCATGAGAGGCACTGGACAGAGTGGAGCTACAAATGGGGAAACTGCATAGCCCGGAGGATAGCATTCAGAGGCAGGACCAGAATCCAAGTTTCCTGAGTCCTTCCTGGGCCTCCCAGGAGAGGAAACCAGGAGGCAGGATGGGGTAACAGTTTTGGGCACACAGACCCAAGAGCTGAGAAAGAAGAAACTATCACAAACATCACCCCCACCAGGCATGCTGCTCACCTGTGTCAGGTGTTGCCCCCTCTCCAAACAAGCCCTCAGTTTAGCATCACTGGCTTCAATCTTAAAAATTACTTACTAAATTCCTGCCTACTTTTTAAAAACTCTGAGTTTATATGCTCAACATGCTTGTTTCCTCTCAGCCCCTTCCTTCTCATTCTCCCATTGCACTGCTTGCTCTGCAGCTGTACCCTCAGATGCTAACATAGTACCTGAGACATAGTACTATGTCAACACATGTTAATAGATAAACAGCTTCCTTCATTTATGAGCATGTTCCCTGGCCAGGCCCTGTGCCAGCTGCTGGGGGAGCAGAGATGCATCTGGGCGGCTCCTTTGCCCTGGATCACCATCTCTATAGCTTAGCTCTCAGCCTCCATGCCTGGCTCCCTTGACTGGGGATCCTGGAGAGCAGACCACCTACACTACTTAGCTCCACTCCCCATGGCCCAGGATCCACCTCAGAGCAGGGGCTCAGAAACCATGGAATTAGGTAAACAGAGAAGCAGATGTTTTGACTCTGATGAAAAGTCAAAAGCAGAGTGGCCAGCAAGCTAGAGCTGCTACCACCTCTTGCTGTCTGTCTCCACCTCTCTTGTCTCTCCCCCTCTGGATCTATCCTCCCTTCTGGGTCCTTCCCCACTTTCCTTCCTCCTCCCTCTCCCCTAATGTCTGCCTCTGGTTCATAAACCTGCTCACATTTTTTTTTCATGGGTTAGCTTAGAAATAAAGATTAGCTCTCATTTACCCAACCTACAGCCAGGATGACTGGTGGCAATAATCAGCATAAAATACAATTGACAAAGGCTAAAACTCCACATGGTGGAAATTTCATTGACTAAAAATTGACCAAAGCACCAAATCATCTTGATGTTGATTTGCTAAATATGACCCTAGAAACTTGGGCTTGGTCAAAAGAGTGGTCAAGAAAAGAAAAGCTACAGTGGCAGATGCTATCATGAGTCAATTTTAAAAAAAGAAAAAGAAAGAAAACTGACTGATAAACCAAGTCTTCATGGTGAAACAATGGCCTTGACTGAAATAATTGCAGTAAGATTTGAGAAAAGATAAACTAAATTAAAGAGGAAAATGGACCAAAGAAGTCCATTAACTTTAAGGTACTGGCTTTGAAAAATAATTTTTCCGTAATATTAATTAGTGTTGACATAATTCTTATTAAAATACTAGTAACAGCACAGTCAAATGCCCAGACTGGGGGTGCAGTTAAGGGAGACATGGATGAGTAGGCTTGGTGAACCTGCGTGCTGTCTTTTACTGCTCACTCTGCATCCCCCACTGCCTATGACGAGCTGGCCCAGTTCCTCCTGATTTGTAATCATCACTGTCTTGCCAGTGGTTTTGGTACTTCCAAAGCAGTTAAGTTTTTACACTAATTGCTGCCTCCTTAATCAATTAATGAGACTTAAAAGGTCATTTATCATTGGTAACTGCAACTGGAATCACCAGAGCACTACACTGGCCCACAGATGCTAAGGAATTGCATCCTACATTGATAATTGTACCCTGGCTTTAATGAGATTCTTATTAACATATACATTATTAATTAGACCATTAATGCAGATGTCATTTTGAGTCACACCAGGATTCCCAATGGCTCACATGGTTATTAAGCCTTGCTAACTTGCACAAGGAATTAATACTGTATTAAAGATTCTCTCCACCGTGTATACTAAATTAAATGCTTACTTTTGACATCTCACCCGCCACATCCACTCATACTTGTTAAAGAGAGGAATGAGAGGGAAGCATTTTCATGCTAAGACTTGAGAGCTTCCTATTTTGCAAGTACCTTTAGTGTCTGTAAGTAGATAGGGAAGGAAAGACTGAGAGAGTGGGAGGGGAGAGAAATCCCCTCCCTCCCCACCCCCACTCCTTGGGAGAAACCTACTGGTATTTAATTAGCAAGGTTTCCTAAGGTATCTAAAATAGAATGTTCAAATTTTTTTCTTATTATAAAGTACCATTTATTCATTGTAAATAATTTAGGAAATACACATAGCAAAAAGGAGAAAATTTTCATCACCCAGTCTCTCAGAGCCCGGTAATTACCACTGTGAACCATCTCATGTGCTATTTTAGCATATTTTCTTTATGCTTAAATAGACAGTTTCACACAAATAGAATACTCTATATATTGTTTTATAACCTGCCTTTTTAAACTTAACATCTCATGGACACTTTTCTATATCATTAAATGTTCTAGAGCATCATGAATTGTCATGTTATACAATCTCCTTCATTTTGTGGGATGGTCAGCTTGATAGGTCAACTTGGTTAGGCTATGGTCCCCAGTTACTCAGTCACACACTCATCTAGGTATTGCCATGAAGGTATTTTGTAGCTGTGATTAAAGTCCCTAATTAACTGTAAGGGAGATTATCCTAGATAATGTGGGAGGGCCTGAGTCAGCCAGCTGGAAACCTGAAGAGCACAACTGAGGCTTCACTGGGGAAGAAACTGTGTCTGTGGACAGCAGCTTCAGCTTGTGCCCTTCCTGGTGGGCTGCCCTACAGACTCACCTAACCAGAGCCCCCAGTTATGTAAGCCAACAAATCTTTGAATACATATATCTCCTACTGGTTCTGTTTCTCTGGTTGAAAGCTGACCGACACAGGCTGTGTAGATTTTATTATATAACTATACTATAATTCAGTTAACCAATCCCCCATTGTTGGATATTGTGCTGGACTGTCTTTGCTGTCAACTTGGCACCATCACTCCTTTTATAGGCTGGAACTTCACTTCCCAGTATGCTGTTTCCTGAATGTTCCAGGATGGAGCTTGCCAATGAGAGCAACCTGTACAAAATTTGGAAGTGAGATGCCAACAGGAAGCCGTTGTTATTGGGAAGCCATGGCAGTCAGACATGATGGCAGAGTCACCAGGCATGGCAGTTTCAACAGACGCAGTGGCTTTGCAGACCTCCCAGTGAGCTCTCATCCCACAGACGCACTTTGGGGGCCAGATGCATGCAGCTTCTCAGGTTTTCCCACCTGTGCTACCTGTACCACCTTTGCCACCTGTAATTCAGGTGGAAGTGGTTAGCAACTGCTTCTCAAACCCTTCAACTTTCCCCTTCTAGAACCTCACTCCGATGGCTACGCTCAGATTTGCATAAGCCCTACCTCCTATGTTAAACCCCTTATTCTTATAATACTTGTAATGGCTCTGTTTTCCTGACTGAAATCACTAGTGGTTCGAGAAACAGAGCCTTAAGGATGAGAGTGTGAAATTCTCTCACTAATATTAGAATTAACGACACCATTATTACATCATGGTAATCCATGGCATAAAGTGACAAAACATTTTCTTAAATTATTACCTATCTGAAGTCAGGTATCTGTGGAAAGAAAGTCAAGTGACCAACTAGCTCTGCAATAACACATTTACAGTGGAAGTAAAGATTATAAGGACTGTGGGATTAGTTGGCTATTTCTAATTGTGCTGAAGAATTTGAAAAAAGAAAGTGATGAGTTCAGGCTTTCAGTTCCCAACTCAAGGTCTGAGTAAGAAAACATAAAGCTTTGGTGACTGCTCTGAAATAATCCTTGGGTTCAAGTTCCCAGAATTTGCTGATCCATCACTCTGAAACAGTAGGTCTGTTAGGCACCAGCTGGGTGATGAGATGTTGCAGTCTGGGGTAACGGGGCATATGCTCTTACTCAGTAACCCACGTATGATACTGTGTCTCCCACAGCCAGGATTCAGAGGTCCGAGGATCAATAAGGGGAAATACAAGTGGCTCACATCACTGTTAACCCTTAATGATACACCAGCAACATTTCTGCTTCTATCCCCATGACTTTGGCTCTTTGGCATAGAAGTCTTGGTTCCCAGAGGAAGACTACTTCCTTCAAGGGATGCAACAACGGTCCATTCTGTATTACTGGAATGATTAGACCTGATTACCAAGGGGAAATTAAGTTGCTACTACACAATGGGGCCTACTATAGATTAAATGTTTGTGTCCCCCCAAAATTCATATGTTGAAATTCATCACCCAAGGTGCTGGTATCTGGAGGTGGGACCTTTGGAAGGTAATTAGGTCATGAGGGTGAAGCCCTCATGAATGGAATTAGTGCTCTTATAAAAGAGGCCTCAAAGAGCTCCCTGGACCCTTCCACCATGTAAGGTTACAATGAAAAGACAGTCATTAATGAGGAAGCAAGTCCTTACCAGACACTAAATCTGCTGACACCATGATCTTTGACTTCCCAGCCTCCAGAACTGTGAGAAATAGATGTTTTTTGCTTATATATAACAGTCTTGGTTATTTGTTATAGTAGCCCAAACAGACTAAGACAGGGATAAAGAGAAGTCTTGCTGGGACCCAGGAAATTTTCTGGATGTTTTCTAATACTCTCATGTTCTGTGGTAAAAGTGCATGGAAAACATCAGCATAGTCTAATGACGTAGACTCCTCAGGAATGAAGGTTTGAGTTATCCCACCAGACAAGGAACCATAACTAGTCAAAGTGCTTGCTAAGAGCAAAAAAGATTAAGGAATGGGTAGTAAAAGAAAGAAGTCAAATTCCAGCTACAACCACATGACCAGTTGCCAAAATGGGAACTACTTGCTTTCTTGTTTCCTTGCTTTGATATGAGTATATTTGTATCTGTTAACCACTTCTTTTTCTGTTTTCCCCTCACCCATTCTCTTCTAGCTAATATGAAGTACATTAATAGTGTTTAATCCTATATCTCCATATTAAGTTACAGGGTATAAAAGGGGGAAGACGATCCAGCTAGATGAGTAAACATCATCCAGAGATGGATAAAGTTTCCTATGAGACTTTGTGTTTCCTCTTTTGGCGGAAGGAGGGGCCAGTGAGCTTGTCTTCAGCTGTACCAAGGAGAGATGCATCATTTCAGGTGGAGTGTGCTGTCGTTACTGTTTTTATTCAGAAGTCAGTCTTAGTGAAAGCAATGTGTATGGATGCCAAGTTGACAGTGGGCTCTTCTGGATCTTCTAGCAACCACTGCTCCTGTTATCAGACTGGAAACTACATTTCCCAGAATCTCCTTTCCTGTAGGGCTTGTAGGATTAAAATTTGTCAAAGAGAGGAACTCTTGGAAGGCAGAAGTAAAGCAGAAGCCATTTTTCTCAGGATATCACAGCAGTAGCCATGGTCGCAGTCAGATGTGGCAGCTTCTTGGAGGGCTCCATGAGCTCTCACGTCATGGCCCCCCTTACGTGGACACATGCTGGGCTCCTCAGGCCTTCTCCCCATCCCCCCCAACACACCCTCCCCACCCGCCTGCCATGCCTTCAATATAAACTGGTTAGTACTGAATCTCCTGACTCCCCTTCCAGATCTTCACTGCCCAGCTCCAACATCCAGAAACTGGGCCTCCTCAGACACTGGCCTGGCCACATCATCTTGCAGGCCCCTGAGTTATGATTTTCACTAAATCCTTTGACTGGAGAAATAGTATACCATCTGGTTTGTTTGTTTGTTTTTTAAAGAAAAGTGTAGAAAATGGGAGCTTATGGAAAGAAGTATTGGAGAGAAATAATTAGCTGTGCAAATGGATTCTTCACCGTCTAAAGCAGTGATTTTCAAATGGGGGCTATCTTGCCCCCCAGGGACATTTGGCAATGTCTGGAGACATTTTTGGTTGTCACACGGGGTGGAGGGGCAAGCAGGTTGCTCCTGGCATCTAGTGAGTAGAGGCCAGGAATGCCACTAAGCTTCCTGCAGCGCACAGGACAGACCTCCCCGCGCTGCCCCAGCAAAGGATTTCTGGCCCCAAATATCAATCATCCCTCCGTTGAGAAGCCCTGCTCTGGTACATGCTTTGGTTTTAGTCCCAACCCTGCAATTCCAAGTGTTCTCTAGTAGGAACACCTTCAAGGAGGTCCAGGAGGGAGGGAAGGAATTTCAATATTCCAAAAGCTAAGCATACAGGCTCCCCTGATTTAAAGGGGTTCCCTTATTATTGTAAGGACCTTTAAAATGGCGAATTCTCCTAGTTGAAGTTTCAAAAACATTCAATTACAAAAAGTCAGTTTGGCTACAATTTTCCAAACCTCACCCACTAGGTGAAGCAGTGTCCCTCCCTACTCTGCTAGGACACACAGCATTGTTGCTCGGAGGCCTCACTGCTAGTCCATACGGCACCTTGATGCAAATTAGAACAAGCCACCCATCTTCCAAGTACAGTTTTAAATAGGTACGCTATTTACTACTTAAAAATAATAATTATAACAAAGTCATTTTTTGTAAAATAAACAAATCAATTGCAGAATATAAAAGAATACTTGGAATTCATTGAGCCGTACACTTAAGATTTGTGTACCATGTGTTCATTAAACCAAAATTAAATGTTCTAAGTAAAATAGAAAATTGAGCTTTTATTCACAATAATTAGAGTTAGACTACAATTATTTGTTCTTAAGTATTACACATTGTATCAGATACCTCTCATGCCCCACCTCACATCCTCTCAGTCACTTTTTTACTCCAGATGTTTTTGAGGCAACCAGCTGTGTGTAAATGTCACCTGAGAGCACGTCACCTCAGCTACCCGCATATCTCCTGTTTTCTGCTCTGGGACTTTTCTGATGTGGTCACAGAGGACATTCTGACAAATGTGCAAACTTTGAAGTACAAGAGGGTTAACTCCTCAGAGAGCAACAACCCTTGACAAATGGGGGATGGACACCAGTAGGGAAATGCTCCCTTCTTCTGCCCAATGGGGTGCATTCCTCATGGCTCCTCAGGGTCCCAGCCAGATGGAGCCCAGGTGCTCACAGCAGATGCCAGCTACATAACGGGGAGCTTCCTTCCTGTTTCACTTTTCCCAGTTCCCTGGCGCCAGTTTCTCTAAATGAACCACCTTCACGTCTCAGTCTCTGCCTTTTAGGGGAACCTAGGCTAAGACATGCATCTCACTTTCATGGAAACAAAATATTTATGATTATTTTAATGTTTGCTCCCCCCATATCTTGTTTTCTCTAGAAATGATCACTAGATTTGACCCACTATAAATCCTGAGTAATTTAAAATCCACATTTATTTGACCAATTGGTTTTTATATGGTCAAACTGGGGTTGAGGCAAGCCCCCATCTCCCTTTTCCTTTTTTTTTTTAAAGATTTTTTTGATGTGGACCATTTCTAAAGTCTTTATTGAATTTGCTACAATATTGCTTTTGTTTTATGTCTTGATATTTTGGCCCTGCCCTGATCCTACCTCGTGACATCCTCCCCAGTGGGGACCTCTCTTCCCCAAATATCCAGAGCACTGTTTACCAGTCATTTGGGCCTGACTCCTGACCAGAATGTGAACTCTCCAAGACAAGGAATAGATCTGCTCCATCTTGGCTTTCTGGGAGTCGAGCACAACCCACAGTGGGCTTGGGAAAATGGGATGAATTGTGAAAGGCCTAGGATCCAGGAAACTCTGAGGACAGTGGCATCTCTTGGTAGTGGCACTGGCTGCTGTGTAACTTAGTAGTGTTGGGATGATGATGGGCTGATTCTCCGAGGACTCTTCATGGGCAGAGAGGGCCCCCACCTGGGAGCAGGGAGACAGGTACTACGAGGAATAACCTTCCTGAATAAGCCTTCCCTCCAGTTGGGCTCTCCTGTGGACACCAGGGCCTTTGTTAACTGCTTCAGCAATTTAGCACTTATTGAGTGCCTACTGTGTGCTAGGCCCTCAGATAAACCAGACTCTGGTCTAAGGGATACACAGCCTGATGAGGAAGACACTTGTGAGTCAGTGATGACAGCACAGTGTGTCTCTGTTACGTGTTTATTAGATGGAAGGGCTAGATTTGATGCAGGCACAAATCAGGCAGCACCTGGAGGAAGTGATATCGAAGCTAAAATGAAGGCTGAGGAGGAATTTCTCAGGGGAGAAAGTCTAGGGGTGGAATTCCAGCGGGGAGAGAACAGCATGTAAAAAGACATAGAGGTGTGAAATGGTCTAGCCTTCCTGGGGAACAGTCTAGCCTTTCTGGGGTCATTTGGTATGACTGGGCATTCAGATCTGAGTAGAGAAATACCCCTTAGAGACTGGTACAAGCCAGATCGTGATGCCTGAGAGATTAGACTTTATCCTGAAAGCAACAGGGATCCTCTGAAAGAATGTAGGCAAGCAGAGTGACACGGCCAGATTGGAGTTTTAGGAAGGTCATCCTGGTGTGATCCACATGCCATGGAGGCTAAGCCAAGCAACATGACTCTGAAGGTTCATAAAAGGCAAATAAAGGGCACATGGGTCACCTGGGGATCTTGTTAAAACACAGCTTCTGATTCAGTAGGTTTAGGGTGAGGCCTGCTATTCTGCATTTCCCAGAAAGCTACCAGGTGATGCTGATACTCCTGGTCCATGGGCCACACTTTAAGTAACAAGAGAATGAAACCTATTTGCTGGCCCAGTCATTAATGAACGCTGTGAATTTATAGACCACCTTCTGTATTCTCCGGTTTTCTCTTGCACAGGGTTGAAACTACCTTCATTGGGCCCTTCCTGTCCCACCCCTCCTCCACATACACAGAAGAATCAGGAGGTGCCTATGTCCTTAAGTGGAAGCAAGGAGTCATTGGTGATGGACACTGGGTCACAAGGTCGTTTGTCTCAGGCTAATACACAGGCAGCTCCTAGTCCTGCAATAAGCATTAAAAGAACACATTCATCACAGGATATGTCCATCCCACACTTCTGGAGTGCTGTGCTCAGCTCTGGGAGGGGGACAATGGAGAATCATAATGCATGAGGGGTTAGAGGACAGGATGGGAAAAGGACCCAGTGTTGAGGGATCTGGGACACTTAACCTGGAGAAGACAGGCTCAATGGGACATGGTCACTTCCAAGTCTCTGAGGGGCTGTCACAGAACAAAGGAAGCAGACATGATCTGGCGTACTCAGGAGCTAAGCTAAGACCAATCAATGGATTTGAACCCCAGCAGGACAGCTCTTGCTTCACTGTAGAAAAACAAATTCCAATAGTCAGAGCTACCCAAATAAGAGACGAGCTACCTTGGATAGCACTCAGCTCCCCATTATTGGGGATGTGCAGGACTGTTTTAAATAGTAGCACATTGAATGCAATGATCCCTGACTCCTGAGATTCTCTCATCCGCTCATCCAGCTCAAGATACCCTATATACTACAGTGAGCCCAAAAACCCTGTTGCTGTCCCCAGTGGGACTCCAGAACCAACCTAGTTATTTAATCCTTTGTGCAAATAATCAAATACTAATCATATTTTCACACTGACCATTCATATCCTACCTCCTTTTCCTGGCTGTACTGTGCTTCAGAGAATTCCCCAACACTAGGCTGGAGATCAGGAACCCTGTGTTGGGCCTCTCTCACCACTTTGCTCTGTGACCCTGGGAATGTTGTCTCCTCCCTCTGGACTTCAGTCCTGACATGGTTAATTAAACATCACACCCGGACCCACTGCCAAATATGACAAGTGGAAGTTCACTCAGGATGAAGACTGTCTCAGGTTCACTGATGAGCCCCAGGACCTAAAATATACTAGGTGTTCAATAAATAGTGGATGGACTGCATTGTGCTTAGCACAGTGACTGGGTCTGTTGAACTGAGTTGAGTTGAGTTGAAGTGAATTCACAAATGTTTTTGGCCCACAGCAGCAGAATGTTGGTGCTAGATTAAATTTATAAACCATTTGGTCCCAGCCTCTCACCATTCACCCTTCCTTCCCTACGACACCCCCATCTTCTGTTGACAAAGGGGCTGAGGAGGCCTGGTCTCTTTTATCACAGAAAACAATGTCTCTGAACCATCTCACCTGTGCTGAAAGTTTTAACTTTTTGCTTTCAAACCAGACCTCTCTCCTAAGCTCCAGATCTGTTTGGCCTCTGCCCACCAATATTACTATGATGATTCCACATGCACCACAAAATCAACATGTCCTGCGTCCCCCAAATCTGTCCCTCTACTGAGTTCCCAATTCATCCCCCAGTCCCTTACTTAGGAAACCTGGGGTCATTCTGGACTTTCCTGACTTTTTCAGAAATTGGGCTGATTCCTGAGGGTGGAAAGTAAAGTAATGAATGATTCCTGAGCCTATTATTTTTACATCAGTGATAAACTCAATTTTGCAAGCTTAGAATAATAAATTGAAAAAGACGCAGTGCAGAACTGATCTGAAAGTGTACCTTTCAGCAAACTACACAAATATTTGCTGAAATAGCCAGATTATAAATTCCATACTCATCACAGTTTTCTTCCAGAAGCTGCATCCCCTCCCCACCAGGTTGGTCTCGCTGACAGCCAACCTGGATCATGCTTTCCTGCCTAGGAGGGGTTGGATCTACTTCAAGGGCCTCAGAGGGGCTACTGAGCACCTGATGGTCAGGAGACCTGGCTTCTTCCTTCCCCACCTGTATTGGGGTCAGGGAGTTGGATTAGAGCATCAGAATGCAGATGTCCAGGCCTCACTGGTTCAGTAAGTGGGACACTAGAACATGTATCTTCAACAGGCTTCTCAAGTGATCCTGATACAGTTGGTTTGCCAGCACCACTTTGAAAACTACCTAACTAGACCATCTTAAGGGGTCCTCTGGGACTGATACCTATGAAGCTATGACAGATGCCCCCTTCTGTCCATGCCCAGATGGGAGCTGGCTCTTATGTGTGACCGGAACCACTACGAACCACATTTATGTTATACCCCAACATGCCTACCACCTGAGAATGGGGCCAGCCATGCTCGGAACCAGAATATGGGATGAATCAGCAGTCTGGATGGTAATTTATAAGGGCACTAAAATATTCCTGGAAATATAACTGGATTTATTTCCCAGAATGCTCCTTAAGATAGAATGATGCATGCCTGGCAAGTATCCCCTGACAGATAACCTGCTTGGTCTGGGATAAGATGATGACCTGCCTTCTCAGGAGAGTGATGTAAGTGTCAGGGCTCCTATTAGCAAGCAAAAGAAACAGACTCTAGCTGATAATAAGCAGAAAGTAAATGTAGTGAAAGCATAGTGAGCAACTCACAGTGTGGCTGGGACAGATGCAGAGTCGGGATTAGAAAATGGACAGAGGCCAGGACCACAGCCAAAATTCCACTACAGAGCCAGGATATCAAGGACACTTCTACTGGCCCCAAGTCCTGCTAGCCACAGCTCACTGGGCACTGGATGCCACCACCCACCCCACTGCCGCCATGGCCCCTGGAGGCTGGGTGCTGCTGCTGCACCAGGGTAGAGCCTCCACTGCCTCTTTGTGTCACTGGAGCAGGTGGGTCTGAGTGCCCGTGGCCTACTACAAGCAAGGCAGGCCTGGGAAGTGAGCGTCCAGCTTTTCTGCTTCTATAGTGAGTCAGGCCCAAACACAGGCAGGATGTTCAGAAGCCAGGACACTTCCCAACATTTGTGTCCACTCCAAAAAGACTTGGCTACCTACAGGGTTCTAGTCTTACAGAATAAAAGAGTCACATTTGGGGCCAGAATTAAATATCTCAGGACAGTAGAAAGAGGATTCATGATGCCATTAACTATCCCCTCTTTCTCAATGTCAAGGCTTCCATTCTGAAGCTGAGTTAAACTATCTGCCTGCCCAGCGCACTTTCATGACTCAGAACCTGACCATTCCCCTCTCGTGACTTCTGTTGGGTCAGGTCAGGAAGGACTTAGACCTTGATGTGCAGGGAGGTCTAAGCTTACGTCCTTGGAATGAACCATGGAGGCCTCTCTCTAACTGTGGGAACCTGGCGTGAGAAGAGTGTGGCCTGCATCCTGGGCTCTGGAAATTGCGGTGGTGTGCTCTGTGAGATTAGGAAAGCTATGTAGCTGAGAGCACAAGGAGGACACAATGACCAACGCTATTATTTTTGCCGCATATCTGCCTACACCGTGAGGGTCCTCTGGGGATGGGATGACACAGTTGTGTGGCCCTACACCCTCCCCCTCCCTGTTGACTCCCAATTGTCCACAACCCAATCACTTCGCAGGCAAATTACTGAGACCCAGAGAGAGTGATAGATGACACCTCATTTGGCAAAAACCAGAGATTGCAGGAACCCAGGTAGGAGCAGGCTGCATCCCCTTTCCAAGATGCGGGTCGGGACCAGCTTGGATTTGAAAGGGCCAGAATCAGTCAGCTTTTGCCAACAGCCCTGAAATGTCAATAACACACAACAAACATTTATTTCTGGCTCACATCCATATCTACTGTGGGTCAGCTCTAGCTCTTTTCCACTCCATCTTCATTTCAAGACCCAGACCAGATGAGAACAACTTATTCTGGTCCTGTGGAAGAAGGGGAAGAGCAGTAGCAGAAACATCTGACAGCTCTTAAAGCTGCTACTCAGAACTGGCATATGGCACTTCCCTTTACTTTCAGTGGCCAAAGCAAGTCACGTGTCCAAATCGGATGTCAGTGAGGTGGGGCAATTATGATCTCACAAGGAGGGCAGAAAACAAGGGAAACAGTAACACAACCTGCCACAGAGCCATCCCATCAGAAGCCACAACAGTGGCACCTAAGCCAGGTCTCCTGCTCCTCTGACCTACATGTCCTCCAGGTTTGTCCCATTTCTCTTGCTTCTTCTAAACTTTCCATAGGGTTTGGCCCCACCATCCTAGTCCCATTTTAGAGATGTGGAGACTGAGGCCCACAGAGGAGCCCCAGGTCACCAACTCCTCCCTAATGCCCTTCCCTAACCAAAGGGCTCCCCGTCTACCCCATCCTCTTCCTTGCCTACCCCGAGTCACCAGAAATACTTGCTCTCTATGGAGCACCAGCACACACCTGCCATCAATCCACATGATCCTCACTTAGTCTCCAGAGCACTCTGTGAGGTCAGTCATTTATAAGGCAGAGCTGGAATGGGAGGTGCCTCTCCAAGCCCCCAGTCCTGAGCAGCAAACCAGACTGGACCCCAGTTTTGCCCAACTCTGAAGCTGGTATCCTGCCACTGCTCTTCATGCTGGCCTCAATACCTTCCTCCTCAGCCCCAGCCCACATTCATTGCCACCTGTGGCGTCAACCCGGGTCAGGATGTCACAGCCATGGAGCTGTTCCCTCCTCACCAGCCGGAACTAATCTTTAATTCAGACCCACAAAGCTGGCCCTTCAGTTCCCATTGCCAGGCACAGAAATGAGGATAAATGTGGCTGTCAGTGGCTTCCTAGCTCTTTGTTTTTTTAATTTACTTAGAGTTGGGCAGCAGAGATGGCAGGAGAGGAAGCAGATGGCTCAGTGTGACAGATGGGATCCTATCCAGTGACACAAGGACAAGGTGAGAGAAAGTGTGATCAAGAGAAAACGCAGGCTCTGCGTGACAGCGTGTGTGCACGGGCCCCCATGCCAGGACGTCTGTGTTCCGGCCAGCTCGCCAGGCTCAGGGCACTGGGCTGGGGCTCCAGTTTGCCCAGCCCCACACCCGTCACCTGACAGTGAGGAGAGTGAGGCAGAGAGGGTCACCCACCCAGTCACGCGCTTGAAGGACACCTGACTCCACGCAGTCCCAGCTACACTGTGGTACGTGTGATGGGCGATGCCTGTGTACTGGCTCCCAGGGCTGTCCCGCCCTTGCCACCCCCTACCATACGTTCTTACAGAAGTCTACCTTCAGCCCTGCCTTGCCTATGCTAATGATTCTCCAGGCGGGCTTTCAGAGAAGTGTTTCATGCCTAGAACATCCCAACATCTCCAGCGCTAGGGCTCCAATCCAGGACTGGGAGCTTGGAAAGGGCAGCTCCCCTTCCACCTCTGGAAAGACCCCCTGAGAAAGCATTCAGGTGGAAGAAAGAGATGACAGGGGGGTCTTACCGGTGGCAGAGCTTTAAGATCTCGCAGTGCCCTGCCCTGGTTATGTCACGGATGGATAATAGTCCTATGTACGTGGACGCTGTTCAAAGGGGAGAGGAGCATAAGATGAAAAACCCTTCTGTTCTCCTGGGTACACTCGAGAGATTCGGGCAGGACGGTGGCCTGCAGCAGAACTGGGGAGCAGGGGCTGCACCAGATTGCGGAGCTCAGCACAACAGTGAGAATTTGGAGCTCCCAGGACAATCAGGAGGAAGGGGAAAGGAAAGGAGATGGACTGGGGAGAGGAAGCCCAGAGCCTGCATTGGCAAAGTGCAAGCTTTTTTCTCTTTTGGGGAAGTCTGGCTTTGCCAAAATTGTGGAAAGGGCTGATTATCTCATTAACAGTATAGGAAAGAAACAACATGGGAGAGATAAAAGGATGATCCAGAAATGGGACTAACTCAGAGCCAAAGGTGACCATGGGAAACGAATTCCCTTCAGAATTTAGAGAAATCTCGGGTAGCACTGGATCCTCCTCAGAATTGGGGGTTGGGGGTTTGAGTCGATATTAACGTAAAAGGCTGCGTTTGGGACACAGTATTATGAAGGTCATTTTGTAGGAGAGATAGAAAGATGGAAATGGGAAGTTCCTTTCTTCAGGAGCACTGTACTCGAGTGGGGAGGACCTGCAGATGAGCAGGTGTGGGTCACAGGACCGCCCTATATCCCAGCCCTTCCCATCTATACCACGTGCAATCCTCGCGGTCACCTTGGAGCATGGAGGCTATTATCACTCTCATTTTACATACGAAGAAAGGGACTCAGCAATGAAGTGATTTGCCCATGGCCACCCAGTGTGTAAGAAGAGGATCCAGGATTCAAACTCAGGTCTATCCAATCCTAAAAGTCAGCTATTTCTTCTCCTGGAAACCAGGTTCCACTTGGACATGATAAGCTTGAAGGTAGGACGAGGCCTTTCTCCTCACTGACGACGTGGTTTTCCTCACCTGCCCCATGTGAGCCACACGATATACTTGTCATTCCTAGGGACCCCCAAGGCTGGGCTCTGGGGGGGTGAAACACAGAGGCACTGCACACTTGGACCAGCAGACCAGACCTTAAGCCACCAGGCCCTAGAGGTGTGAGCATTTCCTATCCTGATGTGCCCAGCCTCCCTGCGATGAAGAAGCCCAGCAGGAAGGCCATCCTCACATGCTGAGATGAGGGAGAAGGCAGGGGACAGGGATTCTCTCAAACCGTGTAGGTTCCTGGAGGATAAAGACTTCTGTATCTATTTACTGAGACTGCTAAAGCCAAGCTCTGCAATCAAACCAGAGGAGTCCAGAGGTGAACAAGGCAGGAACCCTTATCTCCAGCCTGAAATCTCCTCTCAGTCAGGATCTTAGCAAGAAATATGAATCCATTCACTGAAGAGACTTTGGCAAAGGGACGATGTGCAGGGATGTGAGCAGGATGGTGAAGCACCCAGAGACTTGTCACAAAGGGAGTCATTCCACACCAAGGCCTGGAGGGGTAGAGGGAAGAAATGGTGTCCTCAGACTCTCATGAGAGCTGAAGCTACAG
Organism: Neophocaena asiaeorientalis asiaeorientalis; assembly: GCF_003031525.2. NCBI lineage: Eukaryota > Metazoa > Chordata > Mammalia > Artiodactyla > Phocoenidae > Neophocaena > Neophocaena asiaeorientalis. The sequence continues at coordinate 5,514,194 of NW_020185326.1, forward strand.
AGGAGCAGCGCCTGCTCACGGCAGTCACGGAGGGACTCACACCCTGCCACAGACATGATGCCAGAGCAGGACGGGAGCGGGGAAGAAATACCTGACCTCTCCTATCTTCCACCCTCCCATGTCCTGTGCTGCCTCCCTGGACTGAACCTAAGCAGATGCCCAAGGGCAAAGGAGATGGTGCATTCCGTGGGGGTCAGAGACTGGAATGGAAGGGAACTGCAATGGAGAAGAACCATCAGGCTTTTCCCACAAACCCCTCCTGATCAGGGCTTGACAAACCCACTGTTATTTATCAGTTAGAGGTTGAAATGAGAATCCTATAGTCAGGGACAGGCAGATTTTCTTCACTGCCTCACACTTCTAGGAAGTTGTTGATTCTCATGTTGACCCGGAGCCCCTTGGGCCCTCTTGTCTCAGACAAATGTAAAGATCACGGTTCAGGTTGGAGATCACGTTCTCCATCCCCGCCAGCTCAGCGAGCTCCTCCTGGGTAGCACCAGAGAGTCTGCCCTCACACTAGACATTCCCTTCATAAGTGTTCCTGAGGACTCAAAAGACAGTCAGCATAAAGAGCCGTCTTCATGGATTTTCATTGCACTGAAAATTACACAAGTCTCCAATTAAATACAGAACTTTTCCCTTCCCACTGAATTTTCTCCTCTCCCCTTATTCCTGCTCTAATCTGGGACTAGAATTCAAAATCATTCCTGGTGAGAAAAACTAACTTGGAAGCTCTAAGTCACTGGAAGAGGTACAGGTGATCCTTGAAGCCATGCTCCTGATGACTTTGAGAGAAGAGGAATGCACGTGAACCAGACCTGTCTGTCACCCTCCATAAGATAATGCTGCAAAGATTTGTTGGGTTTCAATAGGTTAGCAAAACCACATTGTTACTAGCCAGAGCCTGTCTGTACTCAGCATGGATTCAGCAAACCCCATATTATTGCAATTTTGATATCCTACGATTTACATGTTCCATTCTCCTGGTCAATAATTTCCCAACACACTTGCTCACCTCCTCAAGAGGCATCACCATCAATCATTCATTTATTCAAAAAATATTTTCGAAACCTGCTTTGTGCCGAGCATATTTATGGAGCTGCAGCAGTAATCAAGACAGACTTGACCCCCGTCCTTGGGTGTGTTTTCTTCATCATGCAGTCTCTTCCATCTTTGACCTCTCCCTGAGCATCAGCTCTGATGATCATATCACATTTGACCTTCAATGATGATCTCCACCGTCTTGTGTCTAGTCCTTCCCTCCAGAACAGGAGCTCCCGAAAAACTGAGACTACACCTTCCTCTGTATTAACCAGTGCAACACCAAACATAGGTGAGATTGGACTCCAACCACGATATTTCAAGCAGCTGAGGCCAATCTCTTAACCTTGGTCTCTTCATCTATATAATGGGAGACATTATCTCAGGGTTTCCTGAGTTTAATTTTCTGAGTTGATGAATGTAAAAGCACTTTGCACACTGTTAACCTCCCAGCACAGTAGCCCGGCCACCCAAAACAGTTAACCTAAAAGGAATTCTGTCCGGCTCTTCTGCAGATCAGGGGTTGCAGCGTGCTCCAGGGCGAAGCTCAGCCATCAGAAAGACAAAGCAAGTGCTGACGAATCTGCCACCCCACCCCCTCTCCCTGCAGTTAAAAGGCGGGTCAATTACCATCGGCTCATTTGTAATCATTACAGTTGTCTAGAGTTTTCTCTGCTGATTGCTTGGGTTAGGAAGCCCCTAATCAGTGGAAGAGGTGTGGGATCTTGAGAGCGCCTTTTGTCTGCAAGCCCCATCCAGTCTTGCCTGGAAGCTGTGGGGAAAGGATGTCAGGAGTCTGTCTGTCCTTGGTATCGTATCCAGAGGCTTTGTGGAGCCTCGGAGGTTTTTCCGGGCTGACCTCTGACGGAGGAGCTGGGGAGGTAATCCCATTCCGGAAAGGGACCCCTGGAAATTTTCATTACTATTAATGCATACCGTCCATATTTCACCGTCACCAAGGCAGGTTTTCTCACTCTTTTGACAGGAAAACAGACAGGTGGAGTCGTTTTGATTTGGACTGCCTAGTTTCTTCCCCAGGGAAGCTGCTTCCTCTAGCTTGCATGATAATTGAATTTCACGGATGGAACCTTCCACATACTTCTCAATTAGGCATGTGTATAGGCAGTGAGATTTTTCAGGTGTTAATCTATGATTGTCACCCCCTTTATTTTAACCTTTAAATTAATTTTCTTAATTTCTGCCAGCTCTAAATCCAGCTTTGCTAAATAGCATGATTCTGACTTAAATGGTCTAACCTGTTTGTCATAAACTGGGTACAGCTGAAAATCGTGTATGCGTCAGACTTCCTCATTAATCACAGCTGACAAGAAGTCAGAAATGGAGAAGGCATTTCTGCCTCTGAAGGCAAAGTGCGGAAGGATTGGGAAACGTGGCCAACTTGGTGTGATAGCCGAGCTGGGAGGGCAGGGGAACAGTGAGTCCCAGCTCCATCTGGGTGACCTTGGTTAAGTCCTTGTCTCCTTGGGGCTTCACTTTCTACCCTGAAAAAAAATGCAGGCAGGGGTGGGATAGGGAGTTCAGATCAGCTGAGTCCTCTGGGACCTTTTCAGCTGTAACATTCTCTGAGCCTATACATGGCTTCTCAGGGAAATGCCACCAAAGTGACATCTCAGTATTTAAGTGCGCAGCTGTTGTTGAGAATACCAAGAGGACCTACATTCCCAATACTTTACCATAGCATTCTCCAAAACGAGGAAGGCAGGATGATTTTAGGTAGTAAAGGGTCACAGATTTCAGTCCCCTGGGAGTGCTGAGTCCCTGTGGAGTCTCCATCCCCCTGAGCAGATCTGTCTGGCACGTCGCATCTTAAATGCCTCCCTGATGCTGGTGCTCCTCCCAGGTTATCAGAGAAGGAGCATTCTCAGACTCAAATCCTCTGTCAGGCAGCAGATCCAGTTAGAATCCAACACTTGAGCACTTCCCTGGTGGTCCAGTGGTAAAGAATCTGCCTTCCAATGCAGGGGACGGGGGTTCGATCCCTGGACGGGGAACTAAGATCCCACATGCCACGGGACAACTAAGCCCATACGCCACAGCTACTGAGCTTGCACACCTCAACTAGAGAGGCTGCGTGCCACAAACTACTGAGCCCATGTGCCCTGGAAGCCACACGCCACAACTAGAGAGAAGCCCGAGTGCCCCAACAAAGAGCCTACGCACTGCAACAAAAAGATCCCCCATGCCTCAATGAAGATCCCGTGTGCCTGCAACTAAGACCTGACGCAACCAAAATAAATATTTAGGAAAAAAAAATAATCCAACACTTGTTTCGTGGTGTTGAGAGAGGTTTCTTTGTTTTTCTCCGTGTAGGGTAGAGATTGTTTCCTTTTAAGACATTTTTACTAAGGAGCTGATTTTGAAGAATATTAAGTTAATGCAGAAGCTGTGTGGCTTGGGAAAAATTAAAAGTAGCATGTGAATGTCTGCTTTTGCAGTCTCTGGAAAAGTATTTAGTCTCAGTAGAGAGCCAGGCACTATTCAGGCACTGGGAAGACAGGTGAGTAACACCTTTAGGTCCTTACCCTCCCTCCCAACCCCGCACTGCCATATCCTGAGTGCGCAGGCCATGCTCCCATCCAGAGGCAGAGGCCTCCATCCAGGCACTGATTCCAGAAACCAGCATCCTCATAGCCCTTGGATCCCCGTGCTGTCACCACTCTGCCCAGTTGAGTGACCAACCACCCTGAGGGAGTTTCTGGAACATGGGACTTTCAGTTTTAAAACCAGGACAGTCCCAGGCAAACAGAGACAAGCTGGCCCTCCTACCAGTCATCCAGCCCAAACCTAAAGCAATGCTACCCTCCACCTTCTCCATCCTCCGCCTTAGTGGCTGCAGCTGCAGGTGAATCAGTCTCCCTTCCCCCACTCCCCACAGACTGGCAGCCTTCCAAATTCTGGTCTCTGCTTAGCACTGCCTGTCAGTCTTTTGTAACCCTCCCCCACACCCTCAAGAGCTATTTCACACCTCTCCAGTCCTCCCCAACACCCTCCACACACCACCCATCTGCCCCTGCACAGCTGAGATTGCTGTGCAGAGAATGGAGAACGGAGGAGAGGGCAGCAAGCACTAACGACCACTTCTCACCTCCCACTGTACATGCATGCAGTCCCCCCTTCCCTGCGCCCCACCTCCCAGCTCTGTCCTTCTGTCCTCCTTGCTCTCTCCTGTATCTGAGTCACTCGCATCCTACTGGAAGCTTCTCTTCAACTTAATAACACTTGGTCTCTCAACCCTTTCACACCCTCCCCACTGAACCACCACTCCCTCTTCTCACGTTCCCATCCAAACAGCTCTAAGGAGTTGCCTCCACTTCCCTTTCTCACCCTTTCAGGTCACTCATTCCTCCCTCCCTACACTTGGGCTTCTGCCCCCTCTAAAATAGCTCTCTCCACATCTCTGATGCCCTGCTAATTGCCAATCCCAGGGCCTTTTTTTGAGTGTTTTACAGATATCAACTCATTTGACCAAAGCTATGTATGTGTTGTTAAAGTAAAATAAAATGATACGTCAACCTAGTAAGATAACTTATCTTTTACCCCCACTTTACAGCTGAAGAAACAGGAACAGAGAGGTTAAATAACTTGTCCATGGTCACACAGCTACATGTGATAGAGCAATGATTCAGAAGTCTGTGCCCCTCACACTCTCCTCTGGTACCTCTCTGCTGCCTTCACCTCTGCTGTCCATTCCCTTCCTCCTAATCTTTGTTCCCAGCACCTGAGATAGGGTCTGACACACAGAGCGTGCTCAAAAAATGCTTGTGGTCTCAACTAACTGAATGTCTGTGACACACTCAGGGAAGTCACCATCCAGAGGAGGAAGATCAAACGCAGCCACCGGTGTGTTGAATGGTACACATCACATGGTCCGAGGGCTCTGACAACAGTGACAAGAAAAAACAGTAACAGCCACAACGACAGTGCCCACCATTTCTTGAATTCTAATATACACCAAGAGGTACACTAAGTAGTTTTTCTGTTAGCTCATTGAGTTCAAAAGAATTCTCCAAGGTAAGTATTATTTTTAAGCTCATTTTACAGATCAAGAAAAGGAAGTTCAGAGAGGTCCCCAGGAAAAAAGCATATGTGAGGGAGCCTCAGACAGAGAGTGGGTGGCTAGGAAGGCTTCCCAGGGGAGGTGCCTCCTGAGTAGGGTTTTGAAGCACGAGTAGGAATTAGTCAACTGAAGAAGAGCACAGGGGTATTCCAAGTAGGGAACAGTGTCTGCAACAGCTCAAGGTCATAAGAGCATGTACCCATCAGGGAACCTCAGACAGCTGGCCTGGCTGGAGGGCAGAGAATGAGATGGGAAGTGGGAGAGGTGAGGCTTTCAAGGGAAGTAGGAAGAGGAGGAGGGGAGCCTCACAGGCCACAGGAAGGAATTTCAACATGATGGGGCCTCAGCTCTCAAACTGGGGTGTGCATCAGAATTGCAAAACTGCGACCCTAGGCCTCCTCCCCACATAATCAGTAGACCTAGGACAGGGCTCAGGAACTTTGTGTGTGTGTGTGTGTATCTTACTAAGGCTCAAATGTACTTAAACAGCTTTATTACATATAACTGATATACAATAAACTGGACATATTTAAAGTATAAATTTGGTATAGTTTAAGATACACACACACACACACACACACACACACACAGCACACACAGACGTGAAACCACCACAGTCACGAGAGTGAGCATATTCATCATTCCCAAAGGTTTCCTCATAATCTTCAAAATCCCTTCCTCCCAACCCCATCCTCACTGATCTGCTATCTCTCATTATAGATTAGTTTGCATTTTCTAGAATTTTATAAATGAGATATAATATATATACCCTTTTGTCTGGCTTCTTTCACTCAGCATAATTATTTTAAAATTCATTTTGAGACAGGCACATGTTGTTTGTAGAAATAATTCATTCCTTTTTATTGCAGAATAATGCTCCATTGTGTGGAGGTGCCATATTTTGTTTACCCACTTACTTGTTGATGGATAAATAATACTGCTGTGAACAGTTGTGTAGAAGTCTTTGAATGGGCATAAGCTTTCATTTGTCTTGGGTAAATACCTAGGAGAAGGATGGTTGGATGGTAGCTTTTTAAGAAATGCCAAATTATTTTCCAAAATAGTAGTAATATTTTATATTCAAACCAGAAGGTATTATATCCAATACCAATGAGTGGTATCTCATTGTGGTTTTTAATTTGCAGTTCCTTGATAATTACTAATGATGAGCATCTTTATGTTCTTATTTGCCACCCCTGAATCTTCTTTGATGAAGCATCTGTTCAACTCTCTTGTCCATTTTTAAACTGGATTTCTTATTTTCATATTATTGAGTCTTGAGAGTTCATTCTATATTCTGGATATAGGTCCTTTTTCAGATATATGAATTGCGAATATGCTTTTTCAGTCTGTTGCTTACATTTTATTCTCATAACAATATCTTTTGAAGAGAAGTTTTTAACTTGATCAAGTCCAGTTTATCAAATTTGCTTCTGTGGATTGTGCTTTTGGTGACATATTTAAGAAATTTTTGCCTAATCCAAGGTTATGAAGATTTTGTCTTATGCCTCCATGTAAAAAAAGAATTACAGTTTTAGGTTTTACATTTAGGTCTATGATGCACGGAATTAATTTTTGTATATAGTATAAGATATAAATCCACAGTTTTGGTTTTGGGGCCTTTTTTTTTTTTAATTTGGATATATAGTTGTTCTAGCCTTTGCTAAAAAGTGTCCTTTTCTCCGCAGCATTTCCTTTGCACCTTTGTCAAAAATCAGTTGTCAATATACTTGTGGTTATATTTCTGGTCTCTTTATTGAGATTCCTTATTCTCTTTACTCTGTCTCATTTACCTATTTGCTTTTATGCCAATATCATGATGTTTATTACTATATGTTTCTAAGTCTTGCATTCAGCTAGCGTGAGCCTTCCAGTTTTCTCCTTCTTTTTCAAAAGTTATTTTAGCTACTATGGACTCTGTGCATTTTACTATGAATATTAGAATCAACATATGAATTTCTGCCAAGAAGCCCTGTTGGGAATTTGATTGGGATTGTGCTGCATTATAGATCACAATTTGGGGAGAACTGACATCTGAACAATATTGATTCTTCCAACTTCTTATTTTAGGTTTTCTTTAATTTCTCTCAGCAGTATTTTATAGTTTCAGGGTACAGTTCTTTTATAACTTTCCTCAGATTTATCCCTAAGTATTTTATATCTTTTGATACTACTGATAAGTGGTAAGTTTTAAAATTTCTGTTTCCAATTGTTTGTTGCTAGCGTGTAAAATACATTGAAATTCTGTAAGTTGACCTAGTATCCTGCAAATTTGCAAAACTTATTTATTACTACTAGTAGCTTTTTGTAGATTCCAGTAGACTTCCTACGTAGATGATTGTGTTGTGTGTGAACAAAGGCAGTTTTACATTACCAATCTGAATGTCTCATTTCTTTTCCTTGCCTGATTGCACTGGCTAAGACCTCCAGTACAATGTTTAATACAAGTGGCAAGAAAGGATAGCCCTGTCTTATTCCTGATCTTAGTGGAAAGGTATTCAGTCTTTAATGATTAAGTATGATGTTAGCTATTGAGCTTTTATAGATGTTCTTAATCATGGTGAGCAAGTCCCTTTCATCACTAGTTTGCTGACGGTTTTCATCAGGAATGGATGTTGGATTTTGTCAAATGCATTTTCTGTATTTATGAGATCATGATTTTTTTTTTCTTTTTTAGTCTGTTAATATGGTGAATCACATTGATTGATTTTTTAAAGTTAAACTAACCTTGCATTTCTGGGGAAAACCCTGCTTGGTCCTGATGCAAATATCCTTTTAGTCTATTGTTTGATTCAATTTGTGTTCGTAAGGGATTATTAGACTATAGTTCTCTTTTTTTATAATGCCTTTGTCTGCTTTTGGTATCAGGGTGAAGCTGGCCTCACAGAATGAATTGGGAAATATTTCTTCCGCCTTTCCCCCACTTCTTAAAACTTTTTGAAAGAACTTGTGTTAAATTGGTATTATGTCTTTCTTAAATGTTTTGTGGAATTTATCAGCGTGAGAAAGTTTTTATAACCTGTAAATTCAATTTCTTTAATAGATAAAGAGTTTTTCAGGTTAACTATTTCTCCTTGAGTAAGCTTTGGTAATTTGTGTCCTACAGGGAATTTGTCCAGTTCATCTAAGTAGTTGGATGTATTGGCATAAAGTTGTTCGTAATGTTCCCTTATTATCTGGAGAATCTATAGTGATACCACTACTATTCCTGATGCTAGAAATATGTATCTTTGCTCTATTTTCCCTGGTCAGTCTAACTAGAGGTTTATCATTCTTACTGATCTTCCCAAAGAACAAGCTTTTGGTTTCATTGATTCTTTCTACTGTTTTTCTATACTGTTTCATTTATTTTCACTTTGATCTTTATTATTCCTTTCTTCAGTTGTTTTGGGTTTCATTTGCTCTCCTCTTTCTATCCTTAAGGTGGTAATCAAGGTCAATGATTTCAAACTTTTCTTTTTCTAATATAGCCATTTAGTGCTAGAAATCTCCCCATAAGTGCTGCTTTAGCAACATCCCACAAATTCTGGTATTGTATTTTTATTTCATTCTGTTCTAAATATCTTCTAAATTCATTTTTTCTTTGATCCATGGGTTACTTAGGAGTTAAGTGTGTTACTTAGTTCCCGAACATTTGAGATCTTTCTGTTATTGATTTATAATTTAATTCCAGTGTGACTTGAGAAAATAATTTATGTGAAGTGATTTGTTTTAAATTTGTTGAGACTTGTCCTGAATAGAGTCTGTCTCCGTAAGTGTGCCATATGCTCTTGGTAAGAATGTAAATTCTGCTGTTGTCAGGAGTATTCAATAAATGTCATTTGGACTAAGTTACTTAATAGTGTTATTCAAGTTGTCTATATTCTCACTGGTTTTCTGTCTACTCATTCTATCAATTTTTGGTTATTTAAATCCCCAACAACTGTTGACTTTTCTATTTCTCCTTTTAGTTGTATTAGTTTTGCTTCATGAATTTTCAAGCTTTATGATTAGCCACGTAACATTTAGGATTATGTTATCTTGATCGACTTCCTCTTATAATCATAAAATGACCTTCTCTATCTCTGGTAATATTTTTTGCTCCGAAATGTACTTCGATATTAATATAGCCTCTCCAGCTTTCTTTTGACTAGTGTTAGCATAGTATTTTTCCCATCAATCCATTTTTAACCTATTTGTGTATTTATAGTTAAGATGTTTTTCTTACAGGCAACATTTGTGCTATTGTTGTTATGCATTTTACATTTACATATATTATAAATCCCACATTACATTGCAGTTATTTTAATATTAACAGTAAAATATCATTAAAAGAATTTTAAATAATACAAATATATTGCATATACTTATCATGTAGTTACCATTTTGAATGCTTTTCATTACTTTCTGTGAATTCAAAATTCCATCTGATGTCATTTTCCTTCTGTCTAATCAACTTTTTTTTTTTTTTAAGATGTTGGGGGTAGGAGTTTTAGTAATTTATTTATTTATTTTTGCTGTGTTGGGTCTTCGTTTCTGTGTGAGGGCTTTCTCTAGTTGTGGCAAGCGGGGGCCACTCTTCATCGCCATGCGTGGGCCTCTCACTATCGCGGCCTCTCTTGTTGCGGAGCACAGGCTCCAGACGCGCAGGCTCAGTAGTTGTGGCTCACGGGCCTAGTTGCTCCACAGCATGTGGGATCCTCCCAGACCAGGGCTCGAACCCGTGTCCCCTGCATTAGCAGGCAGATTCTCAACCACTGCGCCACCAGGGAAGCCCCTAAACAACTTCTTTTAGCACCTCTTTTAGTGTGGGTGAGCTAATGATGAATTCCCTCAGCTTTTATAGGTCTGAAAAAGTCTTTATTTTGCCATTGGTTTTAAATGATATTTTTGCTGAATATAAAATTCTAGGTTGAAAGACTTTTTTTTTAATCGTACAGTATGTCAAAGGTGTTACTTATACTGTTTCTGATAAGAAATCTCCTATAGTTCTCATTTTTTTCCTCTGTACATGTCTTTTTTCTCTCGTTGTTTTTTAAATTTTCTCTTTATCAATGCTTTTGAGCAATTATATCATGATATGCTTTGACATCATTTTCTTCATGTTTCTTGTTCTTGGAGCTCACTGAGTTCTTAATCTGTACCTTTATATTCATCACTGTTTGTAGTCTGAGAACATACTCTGTAAGTTTTTGATTTTTTTAAATTTATTTTCTGGCCCAGCATACGGTCTATCCTGATGAATGTCCCATGGGCACTTGAAAAAAATAAGTATTCTACAATTGTTGGATGTCAAAGTGCTTGATAATGTTGTTGAGATCTTTCATATCTTCACTATTGTTGTTCTAGTAATTCTATCAATTACCAGGAGAGTAAAAACTATGGCTGTAGTTTGATATTTTTCTCCATCAATTTTTGCTTTGTATATTTTGAAACACTGTTTGTGCACATATTCACAATTATAATTGTTTTGTCTTCCTGATGAACTGACCCACTTTTCATTATAAAGTGTACTTCTTTTTTTTTTTTTTTTTTTTTTTTTTTGCGGTACGCAGGCCTCTCACTGTTGTGGCCTCTCCCATTGCGGAGCACAGGCTCCGGACACACAGGCTCAGCAGTCATGGCTCACGGGCCCAGCCGCTCCACTGCATGTGGGATCTTCCCGGACCAGGGCACGAACCCGTGTCCCCTGCATCGGCAGGTGGACTCTCAACCACTGCGCCACCAGGGAAGCCCTAATTCTTTATCTCTGATAATACCTGTTGCCTTGACGTTTATATTATCTGAAATTAATATAGCTACTCCAGCTTTCTTATAATTAGTGCTTTTGCATAGTACATCTCTTTCCATCCTTTTACTTTCAAGCTTTCTTTCACTTGTAGACAGCAGTGTCCACAGAAAGCTGACACCTGTAAACAGCAGTTAACTAGCTCTTGTTCTTTTAACCAGTCTAAAAACGTGTGCCTTTAATTGAAATATTTAGTTCTACATGTAATATTATTTTTGATATGGCTGCCTTTAGGATAGCCACTTTATTATTTGCTTTCTATTTGTCCTGTTTTCTTTTTCTCTGTTTCTCCTTTTGTGTTCTTTGGAGTTAATCAAAATATTTTTAGTATTCCATTTTAATTACTCTATTGAACTTTTTTCTCTTTCCAACATATTATGAAAAATGTCAAACATACCAAAAAGTTGAAAAAGGTTTTCAGTGAGTACCTATGTGCCTACCATCAATAGTTTCTATTCCTATATAAAAGAATAGAAAAGACCTCATTTGGTCAACCCACCTTCCATATTGGATGCCTTATCTCTTGATTTAAATAGGGTAGAGGTAAACACATTGAAAGGGTTGCATTAATAGAAATGTAATTCTCAGAATTTGGGAAGTGAAGGTCCCATCTTTACATATATCGTCTTTACTCTGAGAGGGAGCAGGACAATCTGGACTGTGTCCAGAGTGGGTAACCAGGACAAGGCAGTGACTGGATGCTGGGTCATTTTGAGGAAGCAACTGGCTGTGCTATACCCAGGGAAGAACAGAGGGAGTTAAGGAGAGACTTTTATGGGTCATAGCCTTTCAGCCTCGGGGAGGAGGGGGAAGCTGTCTTTGGGAGAGTCCATGAGTCAGAACTAGATAGATGGATGCTCCAGGAAAATAGATGTAGCTTCAGTAAAAGGAACAACTAACAGGAAAAGGTGTCAAAGATGGGCAAGACTATCAAAAGATAGTAAGCTCCCCGTCACTTGAGGTATGCAAGCACTCACTCATTCAACAGTATTTATTAAGCCTTTACATGGCAAGCACTGGGCTATGCACTGTGGATCAAGTGGTGAATAAAACAGACAGGCATCTTGTCCTCATGAGGTGGTAAATATTAAACGATCCCACAAATCTGTAAGTATCAATAGTGATTCATGCAGGACATGTGCTCTGGCAAAAACTGGAGAACAGGATTAAATGTTTTCTAAGTCTGAGACTAAACAGCATTTAAACAGGAAGCCCTACATAAGTGATGGCTTCTATTCTTACGTTATTATTAGCATAATTATTATTGTTTGTTCTAGTGTTCATTCATTTCACATTTCCTGAGCACCCACTACAGGCTGTGCAAGGAGGCAGAGCTGCATGAGATGGGTCTTTGTCCTTCAAGTGGAAGGGTCGCTCTGTTACAGACCATCCAATACAAGGGGAAGTGCTGTGGTTAGAAACTAAGATCCCAGGGCGGCACTGGCTACCCAGGAAGCAGTTGAGGGTAAGTGGGGGGAGTCCTGGGGTGGGGGGAGCGGGGCAGGGGGAGCTTCCTGGAGTAAGTGGGAGTGAGTTGGATCTTGAAGGACAAGGAGAAAACTGCTGTGTGTTGGTTCCCTTCATTCCCCGAGGGGTCGGTCCCCTCCTCTCTCTAACCCCCCTCCCCCTCTCCCAGCCTCATCCCCCTACCCACTTGGCGGTGGAGGGTTTCCGCTCAGCTGGGCCCCTCAGCCAATTAACACTCTTTGCCTCTGAAAAGCTCAAATCAGCTTCTCAAAGGTGTTAGAGATCAGAGCAATTAAGATCTCTTTCTAATGCAAATCTAAACCCAAAATTGAATGTTTGTCTCCTTGGAAAATTAGGCTCCCAAGTTCTATGAGGAGCTAGTGAAATTCAGCAAGGGGAGGTGATAGCTTCAAGAACTAGAAGCCAATTTGTTGGGATGCTCTCCAGAAATATTTGATTCAATCAAATAAAAATTTACTCCACATGGCAGCGGAAGTGATTTCTTTAAACATGAATCAGATCCTCTCTCCCCTGGTCTCTGATGCACTTGCATTAACATCCAAAGCCCTCACCACAGTCTCAAGGCCCCACATAATCTGACCCTCGCCTCCCCCATAACTTCATCTCAGGCTCCTTTCTAAAGTGCTTGTCACACTTTGTAATTATTTTATTTACTGGTTGGCCTCCCTCACATCATTAAGTAAATACATCGCCGTTACTGCTCACCCTGGAGCACAATATATAAAGTTATCCAAGTGAAAAACAGCTCGATTGCAAATCAGAGCCTGAGATTTGGAATGTGCCCTAGAGCCATTCGGAATAGGGCTCAGATTCAAAACGACATTGTTTTCCCCTCAACACCATCCCTGGCTGTTGTAGTAGCATCAGCCGTCGCTGACCTCTAGCTGTATCTAAGACCTCATTTTTCTGGAGAACAGCTAACTGCTCTTTGAGATGCCCCTCGGCGTCCCAAGCACTCTTCACAAATGGCTCATTTTTACGTTAGACACTACTCACAGATAACCTCCAAATGCAAAGAAAATTCCTCTCGCCATGGGAACAGACAGAAATGACGTTTTATTTAACTAAGTTGTTTACTCTTCTTTCTCCTGTCTCCCAGTTGGAATGCATGGAGGGCAGGAACCTGTGTCTATCTTGGTCACCACCTATCAGCAGCACCCAGAACAGTGCCTGGTACTTGATGGATATTCCAGAAATATAAATATTTTGAATAAATGGATTTTCTGAAACTGCCTGTGTATAGGCTCAGTGCCAACACAATGGGCACAGAGGTGGGCAAACCCAGATTCAGCCTTGGAGGAGCTCATAGCTCAGTGGGGAGACCCACAGGACCAAGGATTCATTTGTTCATTAAGTACTTGAGCGCCCCCTACAGTGGAGTCAGAACCTCGGTGCAAAGAGACACACATAGGCAAATTCCAGCATGTGAGTTTGAGGGGGAGGGGGGAAAGGAAGCAAGAAATAACCACCTTCCCATTGTGGGCAATTCCCCCAGCTAGGAGGGATCCTAACACCTCCTTTAGCCATCAAACAGACACTGCTTTAGGTACTGAGATACACTGATGAATTAAGGCTGCCCTCGTCCTCAAGTGAATCAGTCTATAATAGATGGCAATGTCACATGGTAACAACAGAAATATTTATGAGTCCAAACCAGTCGCAGAAGTGAAGGTGATTTACCACAGAGGAGAGTACAGTGAGATCTGTTAGAAAAGACAATTCCTGAGCTGGGTTTTTTCAGCTGAATAGGAGTTTTCCTTGCAGACAAAGGAGAGTAGAATGGCATTCCAGGGAAAGGGCAAACCAGGTGCAAAGGCAAAGAAATGTAAACCAACATGATGAATCTGAAGAACTGCAAGCCATTTGGGGGTCATTGATAAAGTGAAAAGGGAGGTCTGGAGGCAGGAGAAGTAGCTGGGCCCAGATGTTACGAGGTTTCACCTGGACTTTATGCTACAAGGGACCAGTGTTGGGGTTTAATCACAAGAATGATAAATCGGCTTTTGCCACATAATAAACCACCCCAAATCGCAGTGGCTTAAAACAACAGTGTTCATGACTTACCCATCTGGGGTCAGCTGGGGGCTGGCTGGTCCTGGCTGGGCTTTGATGAACTGGTTCGGTTCTTCATGAGTCTCTTATCTTCCTCCTGGGGCCATCAGGCCTGCGTTGGCATGTCTTGCTCATGGCAATGGCAGAGGCATAAAAGTGCAAAAGGAGACATGCAAGGCATCTTGAGGCCTGGGCTCAGCACTGGCACATTATCACTTCTACCTCATTCTGTTGACCAAAGGACATCATGTGGCCTAGTCTGGATTCAAAGGCATGCACCTGCAAAGTCATATGAGGAAGGGCATGAGCATAGGAAGCACTGAGGCATGGGGTCCATCAATGCACTCTAGCACAAGCTATGCGGTCAGATCTCTGCATTAGGTCTCATGGCCGAGATGCGGAGGGTGGATTAGAAGGGATAAGGCAGTTTCAGAGATTCAGGCCTGAACTAAATGAATGACCCAGGATCCCACGATTCGTTCTTTCCTCTATTCCGAGTACCGGGATTTAGCCAGATCCGGCAAAGGGGAGGCTCATTTTTAGTCTTTTGTTTGATTCTAAGAACTCAGCCTGAGCACTCTGGTGCTTGCAGCAGTAAATAAGGAGACTTTGAAATAAGCAGATAAAGGCTAATATTCAATAAACTAGTAAACAAGGATTTTCTGTAACTCTCTTGGAAAAGACATCTCTGAGACAAAAACAGAGCTGAGCTGAAATATTGGATAAGGCCCACTGATCACAAGAAAACCTAACATAGGTAATTGACTATTGGCAAATGCAACAGAACCAAATAAAGCAAGTAATTAACAATTATTGTGCTTGGAGGTAATGGAACTACAAATCCAGGCTGCCTATGTGTTTGTCCCAGGCACTGATAAGAACAAAGTGGGTGAGTAACCCAGGTGTGAAATTCATTTTATTAGGTTAGATCTAAAAATAGGCTTGAATCAGTGGAAAAGAACAGAATTCATCACCACTTGCTCACGGGGGCACATGGGGAATAAACTCAAGCTCTGGTTTTTGTTTAAAAAGAGGGAATTATGGTAGATTGTTTGCAAAAGTGACCCCCATTATTTCCCTTCCTGTATCTATGCTGCTTCGTGGATTTGACTTTGTAACTCTTCCCATCAGGACATGGAGTCTGTTTCCCCACCCCATTAGACTGTCTAGTTTTGACCAATAGACTGTGGCAGAGGTGACACTGTGCTAATTCCAAGCCTTAGCCTCAAGACACCTTGCACCCTGCCACTCGCTCTCTTGGGATTTTTGTCCCTGCCATGTGAACAAGTCCAGGAGAGGCTGCTAGAGACGAGTTAATGTCAACTCAGCTGTCCCAGCAGAGGCCCCCAACCATGTGAAGAGCTCAGCCAAAATCAGCAAAGCCAGCCACAGCTGACCACAGAAGCAGGAGGAATGCCAGCTGAGTCCAGAAAACCTGCTGGCTGAGCCCAACCTAAACGGCCAACCTACAGAATCTTGAGGTTAATAAATGGTTGTTTTTTTATATATATATATATTTTTTTTTTGCGGTACGCAGGCCTCTCACTGTTGTGGCCTCTCCCGTTGCGGAGCACAGGCTCCGGACGCACAGACTCAGCCGCCATGGCTCACGAACTAGCCACTCCGCGGCATGTGGGATCTTCCCGGACCAGGGCACAAACCCATGTCCCCTGAATCGGCAGGTGGACTCTCAACCACTGCGCCACCAGGGAAGCCCAATGGTTGTTATTTTAAGCCACTAAAATTTTTTTAACATCTTTATTGGAGTATAATTGCTTTACAATGGTGTGTTAGTTTCTGCTTTATAATAAGCCACTAAATTTTAAAGTGATTTGTTACACAGTAACAGATACAGGAATATTCTTCATCAAAACAGCTAGAAATAAGCTGTAAAACACGATATAAACAGTAAATAAATAAACAGTAAAAACACGATAATCACCGCTACAAATAACCGGGCACCTAGTGTCTACTGGGAACTTTGTGCATCTGAAACTTTGCTGGGTACTTTACATATTCCATGCGGGGTTACATCATCGAAACTCTGCAAGGCAGAGTTATTTTCATCATTTTGCAAGTGGGGCAGATGAAGAAACTGAGGCTGGGAAGACAGTTTATGCAGCTTGCCCAAGGTCCACAGCTATTGTTTTCTCAACCTGAGGCAAGTGGGGCTTCTCAGAGGCTAAGAGAGGCCTGGGCCACTTCCAATTTCTGAGATGCTTTGTATACTAGTAAATGAAGATATGAAGAAACAATTACACAAATGGTGACATATTTTAAATCTTTACATTTATTAAGTAATCACTTTTAATATCAAAGAAAAAAGCAATGCACTATAATTGCTAATCACAAGATAATCACGCATTTATTTTAAAAGCATATTAATTTATAGTAAACCGCACGTGGTATGATTTGGTAATGAGATGCAAACGTTACTTTGTGGGCTGAGCATTTTCTGCTTTTATCAGGTCAGGGTACCTCTGTGATGGGACCTATAACCCATGTAACCTCCCTTGGAAATAACAACAAAAGATGAAATATGAGGCCTTTCAATGAGGTCAAGCCCAGCCACAGGGCACACCCTGCCAACCCCAGCCCAGCCCAGCCCTCAGGAGAGGCCTGTGCATGGCCAAAGGAGTCCATTCTACACCCTCAAACAGCCCTTGGCTGAGGGATGAGCTTCCAGGGAGAGCTCGTACAGAAACTGAATTTCCTGCTCTCATCAGAGAATTAAGTCATCTTTATTTTCTATCACAAAATGACTGCATTCTAAGATGTTTCACTCCATTATGTCCAGGCTTACCCAGAACCAAGCAAAGTAGGGATTTACCAAGAAGCCAGACAACATTGCCAGTCTAAACACAGAGAAGGGAATGGGGATGCAGGACTCTGCATGGTCCAGAGGGTTGAGAAGTCATCTTAGAGATAACTTTGAGGCTGGATCTTGAAGCATGAATAGGAGCCTGCTGGGTGGCGGAGAGCATGCCACGTGGCTGGAACAGTGCTGGAAAAGGTATGGAATTAAGAAAAGACATGTACAAGTAGGAATGGTGCAGATGCCAGTGTAACTAGAGCCCAGGGTGGGTGGGGGGAGGGTGGAGGCAGTTGAGGCCAGAGGGGATATTGGGGAAAAATAGTGGAGGGTATTTTACCCAAGAAGGCAGCCAAGTCTCAATCCCTTGTGGGTATGGCCTCTTGCTGCGAAGGAGGAATCTCAGTCTTAGAACACAGCTGTGCACCCAGAATAAATCCCTACAGACCTGACTCCATCTGCTCTTTGCAGTAGCCCATCCACTGTCCTCCTTCCCAAAGACTTCAACTGTCCCCCCTCTGTAGGTGGCTCTCCTGCAAACTGCTGCAAGCCGAGTGTTCCCTGGAATCTAAACCCTGCATTTCTCCACTAATCTGCATAATTTACAAACCAGCTCTGAGGTCTTTCACACAGACTATTCTATTTAGAACAAAAAATGTAACCAAGTTTTGAAGCAGCAGCCTCACAGTTTTTTCATAATTTTACAGACTTAAGAGTAGAGAAGGGGGCTTGCCTGGTGGCACAGTGGTTGAGGGTCCGCCTGCCGATGCAGGGGACACGGGTTCGTGCCCCGGTCCAGGAGGATCCCACATGCCGCAGAGCGGCTGGGCCCATGAACCATGGCCGCTGAACCTGCGCGTCCGGAGCCTGTGCTCCACAACAGGGAGAGGCCACAACAGTGAGAGGCCCACGTACCACAAAAAAAAAAAAAAGAGTAGAGAAGGGCTAGACTTCCCTGGTGGCGCAGTGGTTAAGAATCCACCTGCCAATGCAGGGGACACAGGTTCAAGCCCTGGTCCTGGAAGATCCCACATGCCACAGAGCAACTAAGCCCGTGTGTCACAACTACTGAGCCTGCACTCTAGAGCCTGCGAGCCACAACTACTGAGCCCACGAGCCACAACTACTGAAGCCTGCACGCCTAGAGCCTGTACTCTGCAACAAGAGAAGCCACTGCAGTGAGAAGCCCAAGCACTGCAACAACGAGTAGCCCCCACTCGCTGCAACTGGAGAAAGCCCATGCGCAGCAAGGAAGACCCAACGCAGCCAAAAATAAATAAATTTATTAAAAAAAAGAGTAGAGAAGGGCCAAGAAGGTTGGCTTGAAGGTAGAGGAATGACTGAAGTGACCTAGCAGCATTAAGTCTTGGCATCTGGAGCCATCAGGGCCCTCTGGGATCACCTAGTCCAGGGATGGAAAATATATGACACACAGGCCAACCTCCTGCCATCTGGCGTCCAGGGCAGACATTGCTAATCTATTACCACACACTCTTTGGCTAAGCCCAGAAACAACTGAATCCTCCTGTACACAGCACTGTGGGCAGCCTCTATCCATCAGTCAGAGTCAGCCATAAATGAAAACCAGCTGGTCATTCCTGATGGTTTCCATTACTCCCAGTTCACAGAGGAGAAAATAGAGGCACAAGGAGGGTAAGGGACTTGTCCAAGGTGGGCTTTCCTGTCCCTTTGGGCAGAGCTTTCCCCTACACCACATGGCCTCCCCATTTCCATATGGTTGCAGAGGACAAACACTTCCATGCCTCAACTGTAATTCAGGGAATGTCTCTAGCATATGCGATGGAGTTTTACAAGCAACGTCATTTTTCTTTTGCTTCAAGTTGTTATTTGGTCATGCTTTAAAATGTAGATTTGTATTATCATAATAAAAGAACATATAAACAGTTAGTAGATTCTGCCCACACACTTAATAAAACCCTAAGGAATTCATTCATTCACCTATGGGCCAGGCAGGGTGCTGGGCATTGAGTTTATGAGAACACAAAGGACATCCCAGGTGACCAGGGAGCTAAAATGCTCAAATCTGACATTCTGCTTAGCTTGGGGGAATGTGCTCAGTTCAACTCCCCCATCCTAGCACTGAAGGGACCCAGAGATTCCACACATGGCACCCCTCACCCTGTGCAATCCTCCCTAGAGCCCTTTAACAGGCCCTTGTCCACACACCTTCAAAGATGGGGAGAACACTACCTCCCAAGGCTGCCAATTGGACCTTCAGATGGTTCAGCCTGCTACAAATTCTTCCTTTTGCTAAAAGAAAATGAGCCTCCCCAAGTCCTCCACGCACTGGTCCTGCCTTTGTCCCATGGGGCACTAACTTTCTGGGGACCTAAGAGAGAACGTTGAGGGGGAGGGTTGTCCAGTGAAAGAGAGACAAGAAAAGGGGAGAGGGAAGGCATTAAAACCATCCTTTACAGTGTGGCAAGACCATTTCATATCCTTGCTCATAATTCTTACTCATATCAGTAGAACGTCATCGTGCCCGTCCTGCCCCAGTATATGCTGAGATCCTTATAAACCCAGCTCCTCCAGAGGGCCCAAAATGCATTTGCTATGGGATCCTGTGCAAGAGAGCTGGCTGCTATGGTAGCAATTGCATGTAAATTTCCCAGAACCCCCAAATAAACTATTAATCAGAAAGATGAAGAAAGGGCCAAGGGGGTAAATAAATCAGTGAAGAAATCAGCTCCTACCGGGAAGGACAGGGAGCAGGGCCACCCCAACATGCTGAGGCAATAATTCATCCCTCCCTTTGATCCTTTAAATGCAGAAGGAGGGGCGGCTGGAGCCCAAGGGGATGCTATCTCACTCCCTTCTCCAACTGTTTTGTCTGTTATTCTTTTGGAGTCAGAGAGGCTTGATGGTGGAAGCTGCACCTGGCACCCCATCAGTGGAGAGAAAGAACAAGGCCCCCTGCTAGCAGGAATATCAAAGGTAAAGATGTTTGACCCTGGAAAAAAATGTTCTGGCCAGCTTGAAAGAAGCATTCTACTGAAGTGTGGTGATGACAGTGGGATTAGGTTCAGCACTGGTGGATAATAGAAGGATTAGAGTGATGGAGCACAAATTTTATCTAGAAGATTGTGGGATGTGTTTGTTGGTTTTTACCCCAGGATCTTGCTTTTTTTAATGTTTATATTTGGCTCTTAATAAGGATTATTATGGGAAGGCTTACTAAGCTTCCTTGAAGTAAAGTAGACCCACCTAGAACCTGGTGGGTCCCACCACACAGCCCCCTGGGGGGGGTGGGAGTGCTCTAATTAAAACGCTCCTGGGAGGAAAGGAACAAAGGGTACTATCCCGGTGTACACAGAAGCCTGCAAAGGGAACATCCATGTGACCAAGAAGGGATCTCAGACCTCAGGACAGGGAGAGGGACATTCAAGGTAAGCATGGTGGGCTCCACTGTGACTGTGGCCCCTGCTGACCAGGCCCAGTGGTAACCCCACCCCTGGCTTATGTAGGCAGGGATATGGCAAGGGGGGAAGAGTGCACTGGAGAGGACCAGCCCTGGCTCCACAGCAAACTCACCCTGGATCTTGGGCAAAGCCCTTCCCTTGTCTGGGCCTCAGTTTCCCAAACTGTACAAGGATGGGCCTGGGGTGACTGAGGTCAAAGTCACCATGTAGCTGGCAGTAATGGGCCTTGATGCAAAGTCTAAAACGGGACCCTCTCCCCCTACCTTTTGTTTCTCCTTCGAGGGGAAAAAGGGGTTTAATCAAGGGTGTCATCCTTGGGTAAGAAATAGGGGCAAGGGAGGGGGGAACCCCACCTCAAAAGCCACCCTGGGGGAGATCTTACCAGAGACTAGAGAGGGATGCCTCCAGGACTCCAACAGAGGGGCCCCTGAAGGCTTCTTTGGTGCTCTCTGGCTCTGAAATTTAAGTCTCTTAATTGAGAAAAGAGGAAGGGGAGGTGATAGAGGATAGAAGGGGCTTTCTACCCTGTAGGCCAAGGTTGAATTAAAGTCACAGAGAAAATCCAAGGGCACCCTGCCTCTCTCCCCCACGAAGCAAGTCTTCAGCCCAGAAAAAGCACTTGGCTACGCAGGCCACTTTGCCTGCTGCCTCCTGTAAGCCTCCTCAGAGAACTGTTTTAAGCTCATCAAAGTGAGGAGGCCTTGAAGGGAGCACTAAGGCCCAGAGAGGGGAATGATGGACCCACAGCCTCACAGTGAGGAGGTGGGAGAGGCGGAACTCGCACCCAGGTCTCCCACCCCAGACCTATTCAGTTTCCACTGCCAAATATCCCTACACTGTCTTCCCTGGGCTCCTGCTATAATTCATGTATATTGTACAGTGAAAATGGCAGGGAGAGATCCTGCTGGATTGGTAATTTTTCACCATGGGTGGCACTAAGGCTTCCCTATTCCCTGGAGGAGGGAAATGAAGCGTTGATTAAGTACTCGAAACATCCCTGCCTGTGGACCATTTAATAAGTGCCTCGTCCATCTCTCAGGCATTAGAACAGATATTTGGTCTGCTAATCCAATTTGGCCAGCCTCTCCAAGGCTGCTATCGCTGGCTACTGGGCGCCATTTTGTTTGACGTGTTAGGAATCAATACAAGCTCCCTGCAATTGCTCTCACTACTGCTTGATTAATTACAAATGAGACCTCTCCCCTTGCATTAATGTTCCACTATAGACAGAGCAACCTGCAATGTCCAAGAAGCTTTGAGGATCTGCTGATGACCCAGCAATTCCCCTGATTCTCTCAGCATATTTCCTGGATGTGAATAAATCATCAGAAAGTAGGTGTGGGGTCTGCAAATCTTCACACCCTAAACTGTGATTTATGCTATGCTGTCCACTTGGGTAAGTGTCACCATACTCCTCACCGACATGATTCGGTCCCAAGTCACCCTCTCCCAAACCCCCTCCTCAGGAGACCACAGGTGTCCCTGTGACCAATTCAGTATCCTTTCTATGGAGGTGAGGCTAGTCATGGTCACACCAGCGGCCTCTTTGGCACCCTAATACAAGGATAGTTGGGCTTTGTCGATGACCTCCCAGACACTCCTTTCCGAGCACGTCTCGGTGGCCTCCCCTTCAGTGCAGATTGAAGGACAGTCTTGTCCTCTCTCCTTTCGTGTTCTCATTCCCACCTTTGACCATCTGTCTGCTGATGCTTCCAAGTCTCTCTCCAGACAGGCTTTTCTGGAGCTCTCCACCTGGGTGCTCCCTGCTCCAGGCATCTCAGCCTCAACATCTCTCCCACCTTTGTGAGAGCACCTTGGTCATGGCAGCTTAAAGACTCGGGACATGTTTTTTCTCACTCACACTCTGCCTCCATCCAACTGATCACCAAGTCCAGGCAGACATCTACCTGATGTCCCCAGAGTTCACTTCTACTCCCAGTTCCCACTGTTTCTGCTTCAATTCCTGTCAAAACCTGGTCTCCACACTGCTGGTATCCGCCCCTGCTCCAACTTACTCTCCATGCTTCCAACCAAAACTCTTCCAAAAATGCTGCCTTCACCTTCTAGTTTCCCTGCTCATAATCCTCAAGGGCTCCCTGTCACCAGACTCCTCACCTACATGACTTGGTCCCACAGTAAGAATAATCCAGCATAAAGTTCATCTTTTCCTACAAACGCCTCATACTTCCCTACCTCCACATCTTTGCTTACATAGTTCTATCTTCTTCAATCTCAACCAATTGAACTCCTATTCATCTGTCAAAGCCCAGCTCCAATGCCCCTTCCTCTAAGAAACCTTTTAACTACCCCCACCTTAAGAGTCAACTTATAGACAGCCATAGACAGATATGTACCCAATCCATTGCTAGAACAATTATAAAGTCACACAGGCCCACCCTTGACGACTTAAGAACCCAGGACAAGTAAAAGAGGGAGTCTTGCAGCCCACAGCACCTGCTCCCCTCTTTCCACCCTTCTGCCTGACTTCATCCTGTGCTGTAAGGATCTTGTGCACATGTAAGGTTCTTGTTCAAGCCCTCATGCCCAAGATCCACCCCACACCCCCATAACCCCTTTCTTACTCCCACAGTCACCCTTTGACCATCCCTTGGGGCTACGGGTACAATAGCCTTGCAGAAGAGACAAGTACAAGTCCTGGATGCAGGCTTGGTCCCTTTGGGCAGGAAATCCCAGGATAGAGAGTGCTGGAGTGAGGTCCAGAAAGGGCCTGGGCTCTGGGTGGTCCTCATTACCTGTGGGGAAGACCAGAGCTATAGCCTCTGCAGTAGAGCTTCTCACACTTGTGTGCACATGGATCAGGAGACCCTGCATTTATAACAAACTCCCAGGAGATGCAGATGCTGCTGGCCACAGACCACACTGAGAGTAGCGAGGGACTGGAGCACCAGGCCCAGGTCCAAGGGTGGACGGATGCTACATTAGCTGTATGCTGTCTTCTTTGCCACTTGATGAGGAAAAAACACTAGAAGGTGTGGTTCTCCAGAATGAGGGAAAGAGCTCAGGAAAAACAGGTTCCCATGAGGACAACTCATTCTCACCTCCATAGCTCCCAGGTCCTCCCTGCAGACCACAGAGGCAATGACCAGGCAGGTTGGTAGATTTGGGCCTCCTGACTTTAAGTCCAGACCCTTTGTCTACCTGGGGCTGTGAGGAGTCCACCAGACCCTGGGAGCAGGTAGTAGAAGGAAATCAGGTCATTTCCTGTGTACATATGACTGCCCGTGAAAACAAACCTCACCATCAAAACTGCAGAACTAGAATGATCCCAGGAGGCATCTCGGGGACTTTACAGGTAGGGAGACACTGCGCTCCCCCCAAGAGGTCTTCCCTTCCCCTGCTCTCTCTCATGCTCTAATTTCACACCCTGGCTAATTACTCCACTCTCTTCTCCCCTCAGCAATATTGCTACCACCACCATTGGGCCCCCTTCCAGCTGTTTTATATATACATGTAATATATATATTATATATCTATATCTTGCCTGGAGTCACTGAGCAACAGGACTGAAAGTGCTCTTGTACAATTCCCTCACTTTAAAAATGGGGAAACTGAGATCCAGAGAGGGGTGGTGACTTGCCTGAAGTCCTACAAGTGAGGATGGAGCCTTAGCTAAGACACAGGTCTCCCCACTTCCAGTGCAGCTCTGCCCACTGCCCCACACTGCCTCTTTGCTAAACCCACCCTTCATCCACATTGAGCATATAAGAGACCTCCCTCAGTTAACATCTGAATGAGTTTCAGCAAGCCATTTCACCTATCTGAGCCTCAGCTTCCTTACTGCTCAGAGGGGAGGAGCTAGCCCCACCACAGAGTTGTGGGGAGAATTGGGGGAGCCAGCACAGGGCCTGGAAGCGTGAAGCAATTATGATTAAGAAAACAGGCCCTTTATTAGTTCCCTTTGGCTGCTGTGACAAATTACCACAAACTAAGTGGCTTAAAACAACACAAATTTCTTGCAGTTTTTGAGGTCAGAAGTCAGAAATGGGTCTCACGTGACTAAAATCAAGGTGTTGGCAGGGCTGCATTCCGTTCTAGAGGGTCTAGGTGAGAATCTGTTTTCTGGCCTTTTTAGCTTCTAGAGGCCACTCACATTCCCTGGCTCATGATCCCCTTCCTTCTTCAAAGCCAATGACGGCTGGTTGGGTCTTTCTCATACACCATTACTCCTGCACACCTCTCCTGCCTCCCTCTTTCACTTAGAAGGACTCTTGTGATTACTCTGGGCCCACCTGGATGTCCAGGATGCTCTCTCCATCTCAAGGTCAGCAGATTATCATCTTTAATTCCATCTGCAACCTTAATTCTCCTTTGCCATATAATATAGCATATTCACAGGTTCTGGGATTAGGATGTGGGAGGCCATTATTCTGCCTATCACGGTCCTAAACCATCTGGGAAGTTGGAGAAACTAAGGAAAACCAGGTTTGAAGAAAAATACACATGCTTGGCATCTAATCTCAGGGGGTTCACGGGCACCCAAGCATGGACTCTAGTATGAACTCTTGGACTAAAAGGATAATATGGGTCGCCCACCCTTTATGACAATTGTCGTAAGTATTTTAGAGTGCACCCACATGCACATGTGCATACTCATATACTCTACATGCACACATGTGCCTATACCTGCACGCATGCCCTGTGTGCACACATGCATACTTATGCTGATACACACACGCACATAGACATATACACACCACGCAATTTTCCTACAGAAATTGGAAGACCTTCGTTGGCTTCTCTGCGTGAGATGCAGCCAGGAAGGCACAGGAAAAGTCTGCCCCTGCTTTACTTCTCCAACCAGCTCATTCCACCTCCACCCCAGCCCCTTAGGGTCTGTGGCCATTCTGTGCTTGTCGCTGACATTCATCAGTGACCCTTGGCAGGTCTCCCCTGGTGGAGAGTGCGGACCAGCTGCTGGCTGGCACGAGCCCTGTGGCTTATTCTTCTGCAGGGTGTTCAGCTTGCAAAGCTGCTTCCCTGAGGCTTCAGCTTGAGTTATTGCTCTGTACATTTATTTTTTTGAGTGGCAACACTTTAGGAGCCCCAGCTCTTACACCTGTGCATTCAGAGCCAAAGATGAAATTGATAGAGGCAACTCACAAGGAGGACAAGAGGGTCTGATTGCACCCAGGCACCCACATGTCCATGTACACTCACTCTCGGACATGCCCATCAACACAGGTTTATACACACTTACACACACACACACACACACACACACACACACACACACACACACACACACAGAGACCTATTTCTGACAGGGCTGCCTATCAAGACACCCAGGAAATCCACCTCCCCCTGAATACATGTACATCTCGAGGATGGCAGGTCCCCCAAAAGAGAAAGTCACAAGGGAAAGAGTGGCCTGGCCCCTTCCTCAGCAGGCAAATACACATAGTTGTCCCCAGCCAACCTCCCACACAAGCCCACTCTCTCAGCCCCACAGTTCCAGGCTCCTTTGAGCTCCACTTCTTCTGCCAGAGTTCCCACCTCATCCTAAATCCCAGTCTCCAGCTTCAGCTGTCAGTCACCATTTACTTTGCTTGAGTTCTGCTGCTCCATGTGGTAGCAGATGCTCCAAGTCTCAAGGGTAAAGGGGAACAGGGTGAGATCACTGTGATCTAGCCTCAGGTGAAACATCTAAAGTTTGGCATACTTTTGAGCCCACAAAAAATGATTCTTGTTGGCATATCTCCAGTAACTAATTATGTAAAAAGATATCTCTTTCCTTCCCAGACTTGAGTCATGCTCCCCAAAATCTCATTGTCTTTATTACATTAACTTTGAAAGGGGCAGGGTCCCAGACGGGAGGAGAACTAACCAAGGCCCTCACCGCCATACCCCAGCTGGAGCTGGATCCCTGTGGTTGGTCTGGGTGAGGCCCTCACCTTCCCAGAGAGATACAACTCGCTGATCTACAGGAATGCAGCAAACCCTTCTGGCAGCTCTTCAGAGGACAATAGTCCATAACCAGGTGGTGATAAGGTCCTTCCACACCTGGATGAAGGGGGAGCTGGAAGGCAGGTGGCACCTGGCCCCTGCACTGCTCATGCCAGTTAGCTCTGTGACAACCACTGGGCCCACAGACAATGGCATGCTCCTGGAGGTACAGCTTGGGGGGAGCACTAGGGAGTCACCTGGGGCTTCCCACTCTTAGCTTCTTTGTCCAGAGCATTTCAGCCCTGGCTGGGAGTGACATAGAGATGGAGGCTCTTGGCTCAAGGTGGAGGAACTGCAGGGAAGACCTGTATATGGGGGCAGGGAAAAGATGCTGGATTAGAAGGTCAAGGCCAGAGAGAAAGAGTGGAGAGGAGAGGGCAGTGTGGCAGAGACTACTCATAGCCAATGTCATAGTTAACTCCCCTTCTTCCTGGTTTTCTTGTTGACAGTGTGCCGGGGCTCCACAGCAGCCGTCAGTGGCCACAGCATATAGTCATGGCCAACGAGATGTAAGCAGAAGTCATTTGGGCAGGTTTCCGAGAAAGCATTTTTAGTACTGTCTGTCCTCAGACCCCGCTCTGGGTTCCGTGATTTAGTGGGCCTTGTATATCATGCAGGCACACACACACACACACACACACACACACAAGCACACCCATTTCTTAATGAACACAAAGATGGTCTCTATCATTTGGGATCATGTGCTTAACACTGACACAAGCAATCCATGCCCTAAACATCTATTCTTATTACAAGCACCATTCAGGCCCCAGGGAAATACACTTCCACATCCCTTGCCCTGTTTCGAAACAATACTGAGTCTGGAAATTTTGTGTCTGTGCCTGATGACAGTGGAGATGAATGCTGCTTCTGAAATCAGGAAGGAACGAATGGCAGAAGAGCTTAGGTAATGGGAAAAATTGTTAATTCCTTCCCAGCACATAGCATGAATGTTATGTTCTTACAGACCAAAGTATCATTTCCCTCTTGTGCCAAGCATCTATTTTCTTGCTCCTTTCCCAGTTCCAATCCCCTTCTGGAGGTACTCACTATTAGCAGGGTGTTCACAGCAGTTGTACATGGCAGCTGAAGAACATGTTGCCATACTTAACAATTCATATTACTCTCAAATTTGTATACTTGTAGGTCTAGACAGAATGTACACAAAGCATGTATGAGGCATTTACCTTGGCAATCACGTGGATGTTGAATGACAGAAAGTCAAGTTTTATTTTTATAGAAATGTTTACTAAGATTTATTTAACTAAATTTTAAAAATAAATTTATTTAAATATTTCAATACATGAATTATATTTTACCTTTTAATTGTTAAATAATTATGACTTCTGTAGAAAAATTAACTTCTATAGAATATGTATATGAAAAATGATTTCTTTTTTTATTTTTTATTTTTTTTGCGGTACGCGGGCCTCTCACTGTTGTGGCCTCTCCCTGTTGTGGAGCACAGGCTCCGGACACACAGGCTCAGCGGCCATGGCTCACGGGCCCAGCCACTCCGTGGCATGTGGGATCCTCCCGGACCGGGGCACGAATCCGTGTCCCCTGCATTGGCAGGCAGACTCTCAACCACTGCGCCACCAGGGAAGCCCAATTCTTTGGTTTTTATGTTCACTTATTTTGTTTTGTTGTTGTTGTTGTTTTGGGCCATGCCACACAGCTTGCAGGATCTTATTTCCCAGACCAGGGATCAAACCCAGACCCTCGGCAGTAAAAGCGCAGAGTCCTAACCATGGACTGCCAGGGGATTCCCTACGTTCACTTATTTTTAACTAATGCTTTTTGATAAAAATATATTCAAATTCTGTATACCTTCATTACACTTACATTTTATGTTTTCATCCTTTAGATCTGGGGTTGGGAAACTTTTTCTTAAAGGGCCAGAAATTTCAAGCTTATTAGGCTATACAATCTCTGTCACAGCTATTCACCTCTGACACTAACGTGATAACAGCCGTGGACAATATGTAAAAAAATGAGCCTGGCTAAGTGCCAGTAAAACTTTATTTACAAAAACAGGCAATAGAGCAGCAGGTCATAGTTTGCCAACCTCTGCTTTAGATCATTACTGCCAACAGAATACAAATCTGTGAAAATCTTGATGATAACATAATTATTGAATTTTGCTGAGATAAAAGCAAAAATATAAAATTTATGGAATATATGATAACTTATAAATTATGTATACCTTACTTTTATTATTCATTCAGACTTTGCAAGCTCATCAACAGAATACCCAGATATATTCAGTCATAATTAAATTAAATTGCCTTTGGTGCTTTGTTGATCTTCAGTCATATAAAAATTATAGCCTGACATATATTCTAGATTTTGTCATTTTGAAGGTATTTTTGTCAAAGCAATAAGACAAAGATATGTTATTTAACAGTCTTCTGGCTTGAATTAACAACTTTTAAATTGATAAACCTACGGTAGCTGGGTGTCCCTTCATACTCTTGTCCTGGTCCCTGCAAATAACTGGAGTAGCCTGAGCCTTTTAGGAGGGGACAGGCTTGTCTGGCTTTCCCTTTCACCATTTTGACTTTCCTGTTTTCCTGGAACATAGACATGATGGTTGGAGTTTGGCTACTATATTGCCAACATGAGGAAGCAGCCAAGTGACTGGCAGAAACTTAGGCCTGACAGCACTAAACCTAATTTAGAAACCACCCACCCCCAGACCCTTACCATGTGAAGAAAATGAATCACTACGTTGTTAGGTCACTGTTATTTGGGTTTTCTGTTACAAGCAGCCAAACACAATTTCCTAGACATAAATTCCAACTGGGAGGTGGCTCTCCCTCCACATTTCTTCTGATGCATCTATCACAGCTCCCATCACAGGCTGGTATGCGTCACAGTACATTCATTCATTCATTCATTCAATAAATATTCACAAGGGCTTATTCTGTGCCATGGCCCAGAGTAGTCCTGGGGCTACGTGAGGAACTGGAGAGAAATGTGGGGAGAGATCTTCGTAAGGAGCTCACAGCCTAATGATGGAGACAAGCATGGAAACAATTACAATGGATCCTTGATTTACTATGGTGTTAGTTAAGAAATAGGTAAGAAACCATAAGTCTGGGCGGTTATGGCAGCTCTGGCTGTGAAGTTGTCAGGGGCCCAGGCCTCCTCTCTCTTGTTGCTCTGTCATATTGGGGTTTCCTCATTCACCTGGTCCAAAATGACTCACCATGTGTCCATATTCCAGCCAGCTAGAAAGGGCAGAGGAGAACATGCCTCTTCCCTTTAAGGGCACAACCTCCAAGTTTCACACATCACTTACATCCATTGGGCAGAACTTTATTACACAGCTTTATTAACTTTATTAACTAGCTGCAGGGAAGTCTGGGAAATGTAGTCTTTTTTCTGGGCAGCCATGTGCTCAGTAAAAAACTCAGCTATCTATTATATACAAGAAAGAAAACCAGCCATTACTGCCACACTTTCCAAAACACTTCTGAACCACCAAAATAATGAACTCAGATATATAGGCTCGTGATTTCTAGAATCACATTCCCACAAGACACTGGTATTTACTGTTCTCACTTGCCCCATATGACCACTACTAGTTAACTGCCTTTTGAAGATTTCAGTAAAGTTTTGTTTATCTCCACTTACTACATACATGTGCACATATACAACAAAGAAAAAATAAACCAAAGTTTTTATCACTTAAGTAGAGTCATTCCCTAAGTGATGAACTGAGAACACCAAAACTTCAGAGAATTGGATGCCAGGCAGTCAGCTAGGTTCACGCACTAGCTCAGTATCTTGGTTCAGCACGTTGGCCTCACAACCCAGGATTCCAATTCATGGCTTTTAGGGTCTTCAGAAAAAGCCAAAACTATGTGTGTTATGCCTGTGAATCCTTTGAGCTGAGGTGAGGGTTGTGATGCGCATATAAGTGAAGCAGTCCATTTTAATGTTGCTATTTTCATTCCAAGGGCATTTCAATGTGGTACTTTTACCAGGTCATTTTGAGCTGTATCAAAACATAAAAGCTGTTTGTTTTCTGTGTAAACCCACCTTTAATCCCACCCTATTTCTCAGCCTCAATCTACTCCTTGCTCTACTCCCTCCTCACTCATTGTTATTCAACCACAAAATATATGACCACAGCAAATGGCCCATGATAAATGGACCCTAGTAAAATATCTGTAAATCCACCATTCTGCTCCCATGGGAGATTTAATAAAAATGAACTCAGATAAAAATACTCATTAAAAATTGAAACAGAGACTGATAGACAGTGCTTAATTTATAATTAATACATGAGAAAATTACAGTCTCTTTCTCAAGGGTATTTGAAAATATTTTAGTCATAATTTTTTACCAGCATCAAAACTGTTCTATCAATTCTCATATTTTAATAATGCCTGTTATGGGGTTTTCCTTTATACATAGAGATAGTATCCTAGGTCTTTTTTGGGTTGGTCCCAGCACTGGCAAATTTCCAGATGGCTTTGACTGGATTGACAATTTTAGTCATTACCTTTCATTTTCCTTTTATGACCTAACGTTAGTAGAAATAATGAGGTTTAGTGGGGTTTATTTTTGACAATTTTGGTGGCTTTAAACAAGTGCCTTTGACCCAATTTTTAAATGGCTGCAGATTTTAAGGGGTATTATCTACTAAAGCATCTGATGGAACTTCTGGGTCATTAGTTGCCAAAAGCAGATTCATTTGAGATACAAGGGAAAAATTCTAACCACTTCTGTTTGGTTCTTTCTTTTTTTTTTTTAATAAATTTTTTAATTAATTTATTTTTTTGGCTGCATTGGGTCTTTGTTGCTGCACGCAGGCTTTCTCCAGTTGCAGGTAGCAGGAGCTGCTCTTCATTGTGGTGCGCAGGCTTCTCATTGCGCTGGCTTCTCGTTGCGGAACACAGGCTCTGGGCATGCAGGCTTCAGTAGCTGTGGCACGTGAGCTCAGTAGTTGTGGATCCCGGGCACTAGAGTGCAGGCTCAGTAGCTGTGGTGCACGGGCTTAGTTGCTCCGCGGCATATGGGATCTTCCCTGACCAGGGCTCGAACCCGTGTCTCCTGCATTGGCAGGCGGATTCTTAACCACTGCACCACCAGGTAAGTCCTGTTTGGTTATTTTAACTCTTTCTAAGTTAATGTCTTTTACAGTTTTTAAATGGAAAATATTTTTAGTTCTCAAGAAGAGTGAATGGGTGGCCTCTAGTGTGTCCTGCTCCTAAATCATTACCACACATACTCAGTTTCCTCATCTGTGAAAGGGAATAATAGTGGTACCTAATTCACAGTGCTTGAGGATTAAATTAAAAAATGGAAAGTGCTTAGCATGGCGCCTGGCACATAAAAAATGCTCACTGGCTGATAGCTATGGTTCTATTGTTATTCCTCTTTTTTTCTTTTTAATTTTTGAATTTTATTTTATTTATTCTTTTATACAGCAGGTTCTTATTTTCATCAATTTTATACACATCAGTGTATACATGTCACTTCCAATCGCCCAATTCATCACAGCCCCATCCACACCCCGCCGACGGCTTTCCCCCCTTCGTGTCCATAAGTTTGTTCTCTACATTTGTGTCTCAACTTCTGCCCTGCAAACCGGTTCATCTGTACCATTTTTCTAGGTTCCGCATACATGCGTTAATATACGATATTTGTTTTTCTCTTTCTGACTTACTTCACTCTGTATGACAGTCTCTAGATCTATCCACGTCTCTACAAATGACCCAATTTCGCTCCTTTTTACGGCTGAGTAATATTCCATTGTATATATGTACCACATCTTCTTTATCCACTTGTCAACAAGCATTTAGGTTGCTTCCATGACCTGGCTATTGTAAACAGTGCTGCACTGAACATTGGGGTGCATGTGTCTTTTTGAATTATGGTTTTCTCTGGGTATATGCCCAGTAGTGGGATTGCTGGATCACAGGGTAATTCTATTTTTAGTTTTTTAAGGAACCTCCATACTGTTCTCCATAGTGGCTGTATCAATTTACATTCCCACAGATTCTGTGATTGCGCCCCTCCTACCATCTCATTTTGGCTTCTCCTTTGTCTTTGGATCTGAGGTATCTTTTTGGTGAGTTCTAGTGTCTTCCTGTTGATGATTGTCCAGTAGCTAGCTGTGATTCTGGTGTTCTCACAAGAGGGAGTGAGAATATGTCCTTCTATTCTGCCATCTTGGTTCCTCTGCCTCTACTGTTATTCTTTAGGGCAAAGTTAAATCATAAATGTTTTACTCCCTCAAAAAGGCACCTGTGAATATTGGCATAGACTCATACCATGTCCCCACCAGTTACCAAGGGGAAAATGGTGCCTTCACAATGGAGTAAGGTGGGAGACAACGATATAACTAGGTGATTAAAGTTAAATCAGCAGTGGTGCAATGACTGACATCACATGCCCCCTGACACAGCGCACTGAAAGAGACCAGTGTAGTTTTTATGTGATTCCTGCCAAGAAAGCATGGCCTGAGTCTGGACACGAGAAAACATTGGATGGACCCAGGCTGAGGAACCTGATCCAGAATGAGAGGCCTGTACCATTTAAAACTGTCAGGGTGTGCATGAGTAGAAAAGACTGGGGGACGGCTCCAGATTGAAGGAGACCAAAGAGACATGATTACTAAGTGCAACATGTTAGCCTGGGTTGGTCCTGGACCAGAGAGGGAACAGAGACTCTGCGGGACAGCTGACAACAATGAGTTCTCTGTACACCTGGTTCTGCAAATTTCCACTAAATTTGAAATTATTTCAAAATGAATTATTATTATTATATATTTCTTCATGCCTTGATGAGGCAATGGGTCCCAAACTGGAAACACAATTGTTCCATTTTAGCTGAAACTATACACCTGCCGCAAGGGAGTGGCCACCAGCCTGAATGTATCTTCTGGTGGCTCCAGGTAACGTGAGATCATCAGGCAAATAGCAAACTATGAGTCAGAGCAGTTCCACTTCTGCTCATGAAGGATTAACAGCTCTAGAAATTGCCATCCTAGCCTAAACAACTAAAAACCAAACAAAATGAGTAAAATGTCTTATACACATATTGGACCCAGGATACAGGTCTCGGGAAAAACCACAGGTAAGCCTCTACAGCTGTCCCAGCTGACTGCCTGGAGGGAGTTTCCAAGCCACAGCACAGGGAGCGGGACCCAAACCAAGACCAGCAAACCTACTGAGTTGGGGGACAGATCAGAGTTCAAGGAGGCAGAGGCAGCTAGAATCGGCAGTATAGAATGCCGAAGATGGCAGAGATGCTCCACGGGAGCTCCGGAGACCCACAGCAGACACAACTAGAAAGCAGATCAGTGGTTGCCCATGACGGAGGGTGTGCAAAGAGAACTGGCTGTAAAGAAATGCCAGGCAACTTTTCGGGGTGACAGAAATTTTTATACCTTGATTGTGGTGGTGGTGGTTACACAACTGAAAACACTTGTCAAAACCCATTGAATTATACACTTAAAGTTGGTGATATTGTATGTAAAATACATCACAATAGAACTGTCAATAAATCAAGCAGCAAGATCACTTGTGGCTTTGAGATGTCTAGAAGCCATGTCCGTGTTGGCCCTGATAACCTTTGGCCTCACCTTCACTGGACTACATTTTTTTGCTGTTTCAGTGTTCAGCAATTTCCCTTTCCTGATCTTGGAAGCACCTTAAAAAGCTCCATTGAGAACTATAGATGGAGTCTGAAGAGTTTCTCTAATGCAATTCTTGTCACCTTAAACTTTGGGACTCTCTTCCACATTCAAGAAGTCGTTCACCCGTGGCTGAAGTTCCTCTGCTGCCATAGAATGATGCAAGGTGGCTTTTTAGTCACATGAAACACCCTGTCACCATCCTAAAATCAAATGGCTTCTTTGAGGTTAAGTCTATCAAAGCAGCAAACAGACATTACCTTTGTCCTATTGGCTTCTGTTTGGCACCAGTACTAGAGGAATAAAAATGCCTTGTGAACAGGTTCCTGAACTACTGCCAAAAGTTTTCTTTTGACCTGTTGCTGTGATAAATTGCATCAACGCACTTCCTCATCTGAGTCATCTTTACATTCTTGAAATAAAACTGACTTGACTATAAGGTATTATTCTTCTAACATATCACTGGATTGATCACTATTTCATTTGGGATTTCGGCCTCTATGTTCTTAAATGTGTAACCAGTGTATCAAACAGTTTGAAGTCAGCAGGGCATAAACATAAAATGGTTTTATTTCTTTGTCCATTCGCTTACCTTCAAACAAGTTCTGTCAAATCTCTCCTTCCTGCCCCACACTGGCATTTGAACAGATCATATGGCTTTCTGGTCACTTTTAGTTTTTAAAAAATCCAGGCCAATCTATTACAGGTTTAAAACTTCTGTTACAGTGTAGGCAGCCTCATGTCCAAGTTTAAGCCTGTCAAGGATGTTCCCTTATCTAAGGCTGCCGAGAAAAGTTTAGGGCTCAGAACCCCACAGAAGAGCTTCAGAAGTGTGCAGGCACCTACAAATACTATTTGATCCTCTTCATCGCCAGTGTGAGTTATAGCAGGCTGAGGACATTCAGAACACCTGGAAATAGCAGATGTCCTTTGGCAAGATCAAAGTGGTGACCACGGTGGCCTTGGGCAGAAGCCTATCTGTAAAGTACAAAGACAATCCGCACCAGGCTGGCAAGGAGTTTCTGGGAGAAGTTACGGGTCTCTGATCCAACAACCACCTAAGGAGGAAGCGTATGACATGCCCTGAAATTAGCCACGTTCACCACGAGCCTGGACGTGGGGGTCTCTGGAGATACTCCCCTACTCCATGGATCCACATTTGGCCTGCTCACTACCCTAAAGAGGAATGTGGAAGAAATGAAGTGCTGATGCAGGTTACAACATGGACAATCCTTGGAAACCTAATACTAAGTGAAAGAAACCAGTCACAAAAAACTACATACTATATGATTCCATTCATCTGAAATTCCAAACTAGGGAAATCTATAATATCAGAGTAGATTAGCGGTTTCTTAGGGTTGGGGGCTGGGGGTTGGGGAGATAGAGGGATGATAGCTGAAGGGTACAGGGTTTCTTTATTTTGAGATGATGAAAATGTTCTAATATTGACTATGGTGATGGTTACACATATCTGTGAATTTACTAAAAACCACTGAATGATACACACTTTTAACAGGTGAATTGTATGGGATGCAAATTATCTTTCAATAAAGTTATTGAGAGAGAGAGAGAGAGGGAGAGAGAGAGAGAGAGAGAGAGACTCTCCCAGCTACAGCATACAGGAAAAGCAATTTGTTAAGGCACAATAGGTCCCTGTCTATAGGTGTGAGATGTCTGAATTCATAGTGGCCATCTGACCCACGCAGCGGTGCAGATGGGAAGGTTCGAATCAATGATTATAAGGCAGGAAGCACGTCTAAGTCCTCAGAAGTACAGGAGGAAGGGGATCATGACTACTGGGGTACTCAGGCCTAAGGGCATCCCCTGCCCCCCAGGTCATGGGACTCTTCTTCCTGCCCTCCCCTCCCTAGGAATCACTTAGTTGATGCTGGTCTGGGGACAAGGAAGGGAAACAGAGAAGGACTATTTCTATGAAAAATAATAATTTTTGTCTGCAGATAATTTCCTGTGGTAGCAAAAGGGCCATTTCTTAGAAAAGAACTATGAAGTCATGCTTTCTTCTGGATTTCCAATATCAGAGCTTCTTCCCAGTCCTGGTTGTGCTGTAGGTACCCATGCACCAGCAGCTTCCCTGCACTGGGAGTGAGCAGCAGAAACTTCAGAGCTAGGATGTCTCTCCTTTCTTTTCCTCTGGTTGGAATGAAGACTTGCTGAGGGACATGAGCTCCCTGGTGACCCTAACCCTTGCCTCATCCCCCACTCCCACTGGGCAGAGGCCTGGGTCCTGCTGTGCCTTAGCCCTATGAATGTCAACTAGAAGAGAAAAGAGTTCAGCAAGGTTAAGGCCCCTGGTGGAGCTTAGGGGGTGTAGGATAGGTGAGTGATGTTTTCAATAGCCAACAGTGATCTAAGAGGTTTCTTCTCCTTGGGGGTGACTCAAATGGAGGGTTTTGCCAAAATTGTTCCATTCATAGAGTAGAGAGGAGTTGAGAAAAAAAGCTCCTTTGGTGCATGTCCCCCCTTTTCTATCACATTCAACAAAGGGAGAGCCATTGCGGACCCCACTGTTGAGAGGCCAGGCTAATTCCCTAATTCCACTGAAGGAGGCTGGAAGCAGCAATACCCCAATAGCAATGAGCACACCTAGTGCCCAGATCTTGACTTCTAAATACCAGTAAACACTGAAAGGAACAAAGACTCCTTGGAGAAATGGCTGACTCCAGGGTTTAGAAAGGGAAAGTACAAATGAACCCGGAACACCTTGTCCTGCTAGAAAGTAAGGAAGTACTCAAAGGACGATGGAGGCACAGGAACCAGCTTAAAGGCACTACCAAACACCAAATCTACTGGCCAACGTCTAATCTACTTTCTGTCTCTATGAATTTGCTTATTCTAGGTACCACGTGTAAATGGAATCATACAGTATTTGTTCTTCTATGTCTGGCTTCTTTCAATTAGCATAAGGTATTCAAGCTTCATCCATGTTGTAGCATGTATCAGAATTTCATTCCTTTTTAGGGAGGAATAATATTCCTTTGTATCTATATGCCACATTTTGTTTATTCATTCATCTGTTGATGGACACTTGGGTTGTTCCCACCTTTTGACTATTGTGAAAAAGGCAGCTATGAACATTGGTATACAAGTATCCATTTCAGTTCATGCTTTCAACTCTTTAGGTACAAACCTAGAGTGGAATTGCTGAATCCCATTTGCTTTTAAATTCCTGCTTCACTAAGTTCCTCTTATAGATAGCATATAGTCTAAGAATTTTTGTCTTAAAGAAATGCAACCCATTTACATTAATTGTTGTAACATATATTTAGTATTATATCTATCACCTGAAGATAATAAAGAGCTTTTTCTCTGATAAGAACTTTTAAGATCGATTCTCCTTGTCAAAAGGCACAATCTGGGCTTCCCTGGTGGCGCAGTGGTTGAGAGTCTGTCTGCCGATGCAGGGGACATGGGTTCGTGCCCCGGTCCGGGAAGATCCCACATGCCGCAGAGCGGCTGGGCCCGTGGGCCATGGCCGCTGAGCCTGCGCGTCCGGAGCCTGTGCTCCGCAGCGGGAGAGGCCACCACAGTGAGAGGCCCGCGTACTGCAAAAAAAAAAAAAAAAAAAAGGCACAATCTTCCAGTTATAAAATAAATTAGTCATAGGATGTAATGTACAGCATGTTGACTATAGTTAATATTGGATTGCATGTTTGAAAGTTACTAAGAGAGTCATCTTGAAAGACCTTAAGATCATTTTAATTCTTGCTCTTTTGAGTGTTTGCTGTTTGGTGTGGGACCATGTATTCTTTGGTTTTTAACTGAGACAGAGAGAGAGAGAGTATACACACATACGTATTACATTATATCTCATGTATTATACATTTTAATGTATCTTATATTATGTATATGTATATATGAGATATATATTCTGTCTATAATTCAACAGTTTAAAATTTTTTTAAGTATTCTTTAATCCACATTTTTTCCTAAATATCAGACAAGAGTAAATCAGTACTTCCTGAGTCCTCTTGCCTCTTTTTGAGAATATTTTTAACTTTCATTATTTTGTACCACTTTTACAACTTCTTATATTTTTCTATGTTTAACAGGCACTTGCTCCCTGCCCTCTTGCACCAGGGCTTCCCCACTTTCAGTTCTTAAATTTGCTTCATCTCTTGACAATATTTAATGCTTTTGCAAGTTCCTTATTCAAAAGGGTACAAGGTGGTATGTCCTTTAAACTCTTGCATACTTGAGAGTATGCAAACTTTAAACTCTTGCATATTTGAGAGTATCTTTCTTGAGATTTCAAATATTAAATGTACCTGGGTGGGGCATCAAATAATTGGACTGCAATTTTTTTCTTTATTCTTCTGAAAACTGAGGGCAGTAAGAGTCTGAAGCCAGTTTGATTTCTCTTCCTTTGTAGGTTCCTCTTTATTCTGCACATATACTTGTAGGATTTTTAAGATCCTGCTTCTTAAATATTTTTGTGAGGTGTCTAGATATAGTTCCATCTTCAGTGATGTTTGCGTGACACACGTTGATCTCTTCTGAGCTGCACACTCAGGATTCGTGTGGTGTTCTCTTGTCTATTGCAGCGGTCCCCAACCTTTTTGGCACCAGGGACCAGTTTTGTGGAAAACAAGTTTTCTAAGGACGGGGGTTGGTTGAGGGGGGGATGGTTCAGGCGGTAATGCGAGCGATGGGGAGCAGCAGATGAAGCTTCAGTTGCTCGCCTCCGCTCACCTCCTGCTGTGCGGCTGGTTCCTAACAGGTCTCGGACCGGTTCTGGTCCGCCCAAGGGTTGGGTACCCCTGGTTTATTGGATGATTGCTACTCTCCAATCTCACCCGCAGAAGCATGGAGTGTCTGCTTGGCACTGCTTTAGTCTCTGGTCTCCATACCTATCTTGTCATTTTAATTTCTTTGTCTTTTCCCCTGCATTTTTGATGAGAGTTTTCAACCTTGACCTCTACAGCACTGATTTAATATTTTACAGCACCAATTCTTTTCTTTAATCTCACCAAGGGATTAATGGGGAGTTTTAATTCTGTGATTACATTTTTAGTTTCTATCACAGTGTTTCCTTTTCTCATTAATTCCTTTTTCATTTAACTTTTTTAAAAATCTCATTCTGTGACTTGTCTGTCCCTCTATTCCTATGGCTTTCTGCCTTTATTTCATAGGGGCCATATTTTTTGACATATGCAACAGAATGTTGAATAGGTTTTTCCTTATTGACCCAGAGTTGTTGTTAAGACCCAAAATGAGGATAAGGAGCTAGGTGCCCAAGTTCAGGGGATGCAGCCCATGTAGACCCCATGACTTGATCCTGTGAATTTGTCTTGGTAGGGGCTACAGGGCATTCATGGGGCTCCTGAACAGACAGCCAGGACTGCATTTCTTTCTTTTTTTTTTTTTTTTTAATTAATTTATTTATTTATCTTTGGCTGTGTTGGGTCTTCGTTGCTGTGCACCGGCTTTCTCTAGTTGTGGTAAGCGGGGGCTACTCTTCGTTGTGGTGTGCGGGCTTCTCATTGGCATGGTTTCTCTTGTTGCAGAGCACAGGCTCTAGACGCGCAGGCTTCAGTAGTTGCAGCACATGGGTTCAGTAGTTGCAGCGCATGGACTCCAGGGTGTGTGGGCTCAGCAGTTGTGGCTTGCGGGCTCTAGAGTGCAGGCTCAGTAGTTGTGGCACACGGGCTTAGTTGCTCCGCGGCATGTGGGATATTCCCCGGCCAGGGCTCGAACCCGTTTCCCCTGCATTGGTAGGCGGATTCTTAACCACTGCGCCACAAGGGAAGCCCCAGGCCTGCATTTCTGAGAATGCTCCCACAGAGGGATGACAAAGACCCTCCTGCCAGCTTCCCTCCTTCCCATGAAGCTGGCAAAGCAGACCTTCCAGAGCCCAGGAGGCTTCTTTTACAGGAAAAAGCTCTAGGGCTTCACCTAGTCAACATCAACCCTGGAGGGAAACTCAGCGTTTTCCCCAGCTTCAAACTCCTTCAGTTTTCTCCCCAGCACTTCCTCCTCGCCTCAGCCTGGGAACAAAGACATTTGAACACATCCTCAGGAACATGCTAATTAGCAAACAACTCAGGCTTCCATTGCCCTGAGGGGGGTCATAGGCCTTTTGGGCACTGCTTGGGCCCAACACTTTGGCAATAGCACCCGAGCCTATATTTTAATGTATTCAAATACCTTCCCTCGAGGAGTTTGCAGGCCCTCAGGGATACAGGGAGTCTGAGCTGAAACAATTTCTCCTAATTGCTGAAGCAGACACCCAAATAGAATTCTGGATACGAGGCTCCCACATGGAAATTGGCTCACTCTGGCTACAGGGTCTGCAAAGACCCCATGTAAATCAGGGTCTGCCAAAGTGGGTTTCTCAGAGCACTATTTCCACAGAATGTCAATAGGTATTTTTGAAAATAGGGTTCCAGTGAAAATAAATTTGAGATATGCATAGTAAACAAAGGGTCAGTTTCCTTTCTGCAGAACTTCTTGGCATCTTGCATATTAATGGCCTATTACAGTATTCAGTCAGTCATTCTGCATACACTGAGTGTCTACTGTGCGCCAAGCATTGTGGAAACAGGCGAGATTCCACATGGTCCATGCTTGCAAGCAGCTCACAGCCAAGCATTCCAACAGCTTTAGTACTCAAATCCTGGTCTGGGCCAGTAGCAACAACACCAACTGAAAACTTGTTAGAAATGCAGATTCTCCAGCCCCACCTCCAGACCTACTGAATCAGAATCTGCGTTTTACCAAGTTCCCCAGGTGATTCA
This sequence comes from Neophocaena asiaeorientalis asiaeorientalis, assembly GCF_003031525.2. NCBI lineage: Eukaryota > Metazoa > Chordata > Mammalia > Artiodactyla > Phocoenidae > Neophocaena > Neophocaena asiaeorientalis. The sequence goes on from NW_020185326.1 coordinate 5,555,242, forward strand.
TGTACATTAAAGTATGAGAAGCCTGGAATAACATATTGCTAGGGAAGAAACATAAGGTAAGGAGAAGGGCTACTCTGGGAAGCTGAATACCTTCTGCTGTGGAGCCCAAGTAAAACAGTAAGTAGCAGAGTTGGGGAGTGACTCATTGCCTCACTCCAGCATGCACACAGAGAGGCTCTGGTCAGGAGGACTGAGAAGAACACAGTTCCATTTTGGCATCAGTATTTGTTGAGGTAAGTTTCAGCTTTGAGGAAAAGAAAAACCCTAAAAATACTGTCTTAAACAAGATAAAAGTTTATTCTTCTCTAACTTTTGAGAAGTCCAGCAATAAGAATTACTGGGCTGGTATGGCATACCACAGGATCAAGAACCCATGTTCCAGGCTTCCCTGGTGGCGCAGTAGTTAAGAATCCGCCTGCCAATGCAGGGGACACAGGTTCGAGCCCTGGTCCGGGAAGATCCCACATGTCGCGGAGCAACTAAGCCCATGTGCCACAACTACTGAAGCCCACGCACCTAGAGCCGGACTCCGCAACAAAAGAAGCCACTGCAGTGAGAAGCCTGCGCACCGCAACGAAGAGTAGCCCCCACTCCCCACAACCAGAGAAAGCCATGCACAGCAACAAAGAACCAAAGCAGCCAAAAGTAAATAAATAAAATAAAATAAATAAAAAGAACCCACGTTCCTTCTATCTTGCTACTCTACCTCACATTCCCAAAGTTGACTCATGGTCCTATGTGACTGCCGGACCTCCAGCCATTACAGCTGCATTCCAGCAAGCAAGAAGTAATAAAGAAGGGCATCTCTTCCTACTTTTAAAGATACTTCCTTAAGGTTTATATACCATCTCTATTTATATCCCATTGTGTGAACACATGTGGGACATGCTCAGGGAACAACCTGGAGAGAATTTAAGAGGTGGCTGAAGAACTAGCAGAATTTAAGTTATTATTGTTAACTTTCTTTGCACCCACAGTGAGTTAGGACCAGGGAATTAAGGAGACTCTGTTTCCATAGGTTCATTCTCCAGAGAGAATGAGACAGTTGGACACAGCTGTCCAACTTTGGTGCTTTGGGAGTTGAATAGGGTCATCTACTCAATGGTTTCCACATAATGATAATAACATTAAGTTCATAGGGAGAATGTGCTGAATTAAAATTTTTTATTTGATAAATTTTTCTTAAAACTAGTGCTTGGAACTACTTGTCTACTTCTGAGCAAAGATTTTTTTTTAACAAAAATAAGTGAACAAATGGCAAATGGAGAAATGAATATTAATGGGAAACAGAATAAAACTGCAAGTTCAACAACTTTTCCATGAGCATATGGTTTTTACTATATTTTGCACACATAGAACAGAGCCCTGTTTCCTACAGGTAAACTGTTTCTGGTTCTCTTTTGCACGATGAACTTAAATGTGTTGAGATTTCCCAGGGAACTACAAAGCGTGCAGCAATGTACAGACCCTCCATCCTTGAATGGAGTTGAGGTCCACTACTCTAGGCCAAGGCCAAGGCAGGCCCTGAAACCTGAGAGGCTGAGTCAAAGGACCCCACCATCCTCTGTGGCCCAAACCAGAAACCTAAGAGCATGTCAGAGTTGCCCTCACCCTCACCCACACACCCCAGCAGTCACAAGGCCTGCTCAGTCACCTCAAATTCGTCCCTCTGCTCCTCCTGCACACTGAGAGACAGGAGAGCTTACAGCAAAGGGTCTGGACTATGGAGCTCAACTGCCTGGTGCAAATCTTGGCTTGATTTAGTAGCTGTGTGTGGCCAAGGGCAAGTCTCCTAACTGCTCTGGGCCTCAGTTTTCACATCAGTGAAGTGGGGATAATAATAGCACTTAGCACAGAGGGCTATGGAGGGTAAAGGAGTCCATGGACCTGAAGCAACTGAAACAATGCCTGGCTCACAGGAGCCATGTGAGCATCAGCAATTCTCACTATCACTATGGCCACCACCTTAAACGAGGCCTCACAGAGGCCAGTAACCATCTCCTCAAGGCCAAGGTCCAAACCACTGAACAGCAAGGGCCCAAAGCCCTGAACCCTCCACTATCTTATTCAGAAAACTCCAGGGGCTTCTTGTGAACCACAGAATTAAGTAGAAACTTTTAATCATCCCATTCAATACCCTTTATGATATGGAGCTCGACAGATATCTAAGGAGGGAAGAAGAGAATAGAACAAAAAAATGCAGGAAAGGAAGAAAACGATGAGCTAGAAAATTCCATCATCAGCTCTGCTTATTGGCCACTATCCTAAATAAGTGGTCAAGTTGGCAAACACACATTGACATGTGCTTGTTCCACATCAATCGTTAGATTAAGCTGGTCATCTCAGGAGAATCTATTCTCTGTGCATTTCAAAACCTAGACTGTAAATGGGTTAATGTCAAAAGTGACTTACCACTTTGAGATAGGCAAGTCTGTACCAGCTTGAAGCTTACTCCTTGAAGCTCTGTGTGTGTGTGTGTGTGTGTGTGTGTGGTGTGTGTGTATATGTGTGTGCATGAAGGTATGTGAAAATAAACAAAGAAACACCAGGTCTTGGTGTGCTTGCAACAGAGTCAAGCTAAACGAAAGGCTTTGTCCTCAATACACACATACATACTCATGTCCACATTCATTCATTCATGCACACACGTTCTCACACACATGAAGTAGCCTATGTCCACACACAGGGCCAAAGTCACAGGCACAAAAGCTCACTCACCCACACATACATATGCACATGCACTCACGTGCACCTCCAGGCCTGAGCAGGGGCCACCTCCTGGATCCCACATCTGTCCGCCTCTCCAGACAGTGATAGTGCCATGCCAGTAGCACTCAGAGGTCGATTTCCAGGTATAGTAGTGCCACATGCTTCTATCCTGGCCAGTATGTAGCTATCTCCAGATCTTTCCGTCCAGATTCCTGGAATTGTGCTGAGCCTTCCCTCCCACCTGTGGCAACCCATTCCCAGAACAGCCTCAGGACAAATGAATCACCACAGTGTTTGTCATCTTGCCACTGGGTAGCTTCCATCTCTAGCCTACCTCACAGGATGTGAGTTGCAGGACCTCCCTTTTTAGTTGAAAGGTGTCTTAGAGATCATCCATTCTGACCTCCTCAATGTGCAGATGGGAGACTGAGGCTCAGAAAGGGATAGGATTTGCCCAAGGTCGCCCAGCAAGTCAAAGGCAGAGCTGAACTTGAACCCTAACTCTAGGGCCAGGGCTCCTTCTACCTCACGGCCCCCAAAAGAAGCCCCTCTCTTCTACTGGAGTCCTGATCCTACTAGTGGGCCTTCCTGGAAGAGTTAGGGGGGAAGAGCACAAGATAACAGCTACGAGTGGCCAAGAGTGCCCAGTGACACACTGACCACAGTCAGGAGGGTCCAGGGGTGCTGCTGTCCAGCCTGTGAGATGCCTCCACACACTGCCCTCATTTCCCCATGCAGGACCCTCAAATGACTTACTATTCTTCGGTCCCTGGAGCTCAGGGTGATGGAGTCAGGGGAGGCAGTGGGCAGAGAGGCAGGCAGGGAGGCGGCCAGAGCTCCAGCACCTTCTTTTCCTAGAAAATAAAATATAACTCAGTCATTCCATAAATCATCTTTTTTGCTCCCCATGCCTGCTCTGCCCCCACCAGGTCCACCCATTCTCCCTGCCTGGTGTCCTGACCCATGACAAACACAGGGGTACTAAGAGGAATCAGAGCTGGGGCTACCACCTCCCCGCAAAACCCACCACTGCAACCCAGCATGGGAGGAGCAGAAAGAGCTCGGTGGAGGGGTGCTTTCCGGAGGAGGGGATACCCCAGCAAGGCTGGCAGGGGTTAGCCCCATGAAGGGGTGGGGGGGAGGGGCATTCCAGGAAGAGGACAGGCAGGTGCAAAGGCCAGGAGGGGAGAGCACTCTGACGGATCATTTAGCATGAGTGGGACAGAAATGCAAGGAGGAGAGGAGTCAGAAGAAAAACAGAGACACCACAGAGGCAGGAGGAGGGCAGTGCTGCGGGAGGGTAGTCTGGGTCCCAGGCGCACTCTGGTGGTCCTCAGAGCTGAACCTGATCCCAAGTCAGCCTCATCACAAGCCTGCCAGAAACAGCGTACTAAAGAAGAACAAGGTCAGTCCTCCCCTACTACCAAAGGGGAAACTGAGGCCCCGAGAGAGAGAGACACTTGCGCGAGGTCACATTGCTAGCAGAAGCAGTGTGAACACCAGAACCTCAGCCTCCTAACTAATGATCTGATTATCAGGTCAAATCATTCCTCGCTGCTTGCAAGTTCTGCCCATCCCAAGCTGGGGTATCAAGACAATCCTAGTGAGAGTGGTAAGAGCACAAGGTTGTGGATGGTGGTAGCTGTTCCTTACAGGAAACAGCCCACTGAGAGCAGAGATGGGAGCCCCAGAGAGACCCATGGCTAAGCAGGTGTTGGTTCTCATGAGGCCGATGTTCCATGCAGTACACAGATTGAAAGTTCAGCTCTGAGGCTGGGTGAGGCCCTGAGCCCGCAGAAGCCTCTGGAGACAGAGGAAGCATCTTCATGTCCTGTCTGTTGCTGTGTATATTTGGTCAGGAGAGTTATCTCAAGAGAGAAGAAGCAATTATCTTTAGGACTTTCTGTCCCATACATTATTCAGTTGAAAAAAGAATGTCACCTTTGCTGTAAAAATCGATTGTAATAAGGGAAATACTTCTACACTCAACAAAATTCTCAGCCTCAGGATACACAAGCATTAATAATGCCACCATTCCATCTTTTCTGCCACCCGCCCCCAACCCCAATTCAACAGGAGGACACAGGGTCAAAGAATCCCATGGAGTTATAGTTGAAAACTTCCCTAATATGGGAAAGGAAATAGTTAATCAAGTCCAGAAAGCACAGAGAGTCCCATACAGGATAAATCCAAGGAGATCCCATGGTGGGAGGGACAGGAAATACCCCTCGGGGAGGGGGCCCTATGCTCTGCTAACAGACTATTCCCTAACTTCCTGGGGCAGCACCAGCCATGGCACAAAAGTAGGGAAGGGAGCAGTTTATCCCAGAAGACAGGCGGAGGGGACCTTGCCAAAGTCCCAGCAAAATCCCTTAGCTGTCCAGCTTAGCACAGGCATCAGCAAAGGGACCCAACACATAGCTCTGCCCTCTGCGACTTAGTTTCCCCATCTGTATAATAATGAGGGAGCTGGCTCTTCCAGCTATTATGTTCTGTGATCTGGAGTCTCGACCTGGTTGGCAAACTATAGCCTGCAGACCAAATCAAGCCCATAGCTGTTTCTGCATGGCCTGTGAGCTAAGAATTGTTTTTACATTTTTAAAGGGCTGTAAAAAAAGAAAGAAAATCACAAGGAAGGCTATGTGACAGAGACTGTATATGGCCTGAAAGACCTTAAATAAACTATCTAGCCCTTTACAGAAAGGTTGCTGACTTCTGCATTAGATTATGTTGGATCTGTGCTCCTTCCCCATTAGAGTTCATAGAGCTCCCTGGAACTCTGTGGGATAAGTAGGATTTCTCACAGCTGTGCAATCCATCTTTAATTCTCTCTCCTCCACTGTCCTGTGGCTCCAAGGCACTCCTAGACCCTAGCATGTAGCAGATCTTTAGTCTGAATGAATGAAGTCTATGCTTCTTGCATCCTTGTAGCCTATATGCACACTACTCAGGCTGAAGAATTACTCCTGCATAATGGAGACTGTAACCATAGGCTTATATCATCCAATTAACCACCACTAAGGGCTTTACTAGTATTCCATGCTAGGCTGGTGCTCAGGGCTGGCTCTGTCCACCAAAATCTCACAGTCCAGTAAGAAAAATCAGACAAGTAACGATAATACAAGCTAGACCATAAAGAAAGGTAGAGAAAGTGAAATGCACACACAAAAGAAGGAAGCAATTAAATCTGAACAGAATTAACATGCCACTAGATAAATGGGCAAAACCAGGAAAACACAGTTCACAAAAGGGAATATACTCTAATAAAACAAATATATGAGAAAATCTTCAGCCTTACCAGAAGCCAGAAAAATGCTAATAAAAATTATAGAGATATACTTTTATGATTATTAAAATAGTAAAAATTCTATTTCAAGTCATAATGCCCAATGTTCTCAATGGTACAATGAAAAGGCTCTCTCACACAATGAGAGTGAATTGAATAACTCTTTGAAATCAATTTGGTAATAATATCATATATAAAAATTACGAACTTTGTGATCCAGTCATCCCACTTTTAAGAATTGGACCAAAGAAAATAATTCAAAATAAGGAAAAGTTTATATGCTAATACATGCAATGACTGCTATAGCAGTTATTTGGAGGCAATATAAAATCTCACCATGGGATTCTCTTCCCAGGATCCCTTTTCTACACCAGCTACCGGGTTATTCAAGGATGACCCACATTAGTAGAATGTGACCCTGCCCCTAACTACACAAAAGGAGTCTGCTCCTAAGAAAGAGGGACCAGTCTCTGAGCGGTGGCTGAATTATCACATGTAAAGCTTGGGCATGGTGTGTGGGTGTTCTCTGCCACATGGACAGGAAAATCAGAGGAAGATCAGCTGGGAAAGAAGGAAGGAATGAAGTTGACACAGACACAGGATAATACCTTATGGCATTTGCATCCCTGTTCTGGGGGTCCCCAAGGCCCAGCCAGAAGCCTACCCTTGGCTTCTGTGAGATGCTCCAGTATCATCTGCATAAAGATTCCCTTTCTGTTGAAGCTTATTTAGGTTGAGTTTCTGTCACTTAGAACCAAAAGATTAGTAACACACAATGGAACAATGTACAACCATTAAAATCTGTGATGAAGACTATGGAAGCAAATGGGAGAAAAGCCCTTTGACCTAATAAGGATAAAAAAGAAATCAGCTACAACATTACAAGCATGCTACATATTCAAAGCATGTGGACAGGACTTCCCTGGTGGTGCAGTGGTTAAGAATCTGCCTGTCAGTTCAGGGGACAGGGCTTCAATTCCTGGTCTGGGAAGATCCCACATGCCACAGAGCAACTAAGCCCGTGCACCACAACTACTGAGCCTGTGCTCCAGAGCCCGCGAGCCACAACTACTGAGCCCATGTGCCACAACTACTAAAGCCTGCGCACCTAGAGCCCGTGCTTCACAAAAAGAGAAGTCACCGCAATGAGAAGCCCACGCACCTCAACAAAGAGTAGGCCTTGCTCGCCGCAACTAGAGAAAGCCTGTGGCAGCAACAAAGACTCAACGCAGCCATAAATAAATAAATAAATAAATTTATTTTTTAAAAAAAGAAACGTGGACAGAAAAACTAGAAAGGAATACATAAAATGATAAAAGTTGTGCCAGCAGTGGGATATTAAGTGATTCTTTTCTCTACTCCCATACTGTTGCATTGCTTTTCTTAAAGTTAAGAAAAAATTCTGAGTGAGGAGATGAGTCATAAACCAAAACACCTGTGATACTAAGCGAAATAATGCCTGTTGCCCAGACAGAGGGCAGATATAGGGTCATGGAACCCAACGGAAGGATATTTTTATTACCTCCACTGGAAAGATCAGAGAAAAAGCCATGAAGGACACAACATTTGAAATGGGCTTTCAGCAATGAGAACAAGGAGCAAGGTATCCAGAGAAAGAGGGAACTGAAATGGAGAGAAAGAGAAACAAAAGCTTGGAGGTGGAAGGGCACCCATGTTTGGGGAAAGATGAGCCATTCACTCATCTTTCCCTAAACATGGTAAGAGCAGAAGGACAGAGCGAAGATCAGGAGGAAATCAGGTTACACTGCAGAGGTTTTAAAGTAGCCACCTTCGGGCCACATTGGCCTAGTTGTTTTTTATTCAGTCAACATAGTGATCACACCTTTCTAAATTAGTTGCTATGCCTTTCATCTCTAACCCTACTCCTAAATTCTGCATTGTGATGCCAGACATGGGACTCTGTTGTTGTTGGGTTTGACCAGTTGGTGCCTTCTTAGCCTCTGCCAATAGGGGGCACTAGAGGGAGACCACAAGGTAAAGGAGAGGGGGAAACACACACTGCAGGTGGGAGTATTTGTTGATTTGGCTTTAACTTATGGGGTTGACTGTTCACATACTATATGATCCAGCAGTCCCACTCCAAGACATGTCTTTGAGAAACTCTTCCATACACACTGGAAGACATGTCCAAGAATGGTCATAGCAGCATTATTCATCAGAGCAAAATACCAGAAGCAAACTAAATGTCCAGCAGCAAAAGAATAGATCAATAATATGTGGCATTCCACACAATGAAATATTATACAGTGGGAAAAATGAATTAACTATAGCTACATGCATCAACACAGATGGATTTTAGAAAAAACATTGAGTTTAAAAAAGAATGCACAGAAGATAATATAGATTATAATAATACTTGAAGTTCAGATGCTGGCAAAAGTAAATAATGTATGGCTTTGGGATCTATACATGTGTGCTAAAACTATTACAAAATAGGAAGGAAATGACAAACAACGAAATCTGGGTCGTGGTCACCCCTGGGGGAAGCAAGGAGATAAGATAGGGAAGATGCACCCAGACACATGCAAGAATGCCAGGAAAATTCTAGTTCCAAAGGTGGGTGGTGGGTCACAGGTGCTAATTTTACCATTATGCTTTTCCATGAGTAAAAACATCACAAATATCTGTGTGTGTATAGACGCATATACATATAATTACATAATAAACATCTTGAAAAAATTCAATCACAAACTAGCTTGTGACCAACAAGTAGTATCCATAGGTGGTCCCTATGGGCTCTGCCCACAAACATGGGCTCTGCCCCATGCTGAGGGCCAGGAGTGGATGGAAGATGGTGGGCTGGACCCTGGCCAGCACCACGTCCAGGCATCCCACCTGTCTGCTGCATCCACAGGCATGGCCACTCCTGAGGGGAGCAGGGAAAGCCCTGGCCTAGAAGTCTGGGCCCCTGGGTTTCCAGCTCTGCCTCTAATTACTGGGTGATTTTGGTCCGGCCCCCCTGCCCAGCCTTAGTTTCCCCATTTGTTCAATGGGTGGTCAGAGCAGGTGCTTGCTCAGAGCCTTTGTTCTTAGTGTTATTGACTGACCTGGTTCCTTGATGGCAAGATCTGCTGGGAACTTGACAGTCCTGCCATAATGACCTGGGGGACTTTGAGCAAGTAACTTGACTTCTCTCTGTTTAGTTTCCTCAAGTGTTACATGAGGATGGAACTAGTATCTGTCTCATAGGGTTTTTGTGAGGATTGAAGGAAATGAAACTTGTAAAGTATCTAGCACATAATCTAGAAAGAGGGCGTTCCTAATAGATGACAGCCATGGTGAGGAAGACCAAGCAGCCAGGTAACCACACCACGCCTTAGAGGGTGTCTTCCCACATTGCCTCACTCCAGGAAGTGACACCCGGCCAGGCTATCTCCAGCTTTAGCTTTAGCCATAGCTGAAACTGATCACAGCACTCTTGCCTTCTCTTTATTACCTCCTCAGCCTGGCATCCAATCCCCTCCAAAGCCAAACCCCAACCTCCTGCCCTGACTTCTCCCTCATGTCACCCTATAATATGGCTCATTCTTTGGATGCTCCCTCTGGCTCCTGCACCACTCCCATCCCCTATCTGGGACATCATTTTCCCAACCCTGTCTCTCCTGGGCCAAAATTCTCTTCCATTGAGGTTCAGTAGGAATGGGCCCTCTTCCAGGGAGACTTCTCTGATTTTGACAGCTAGGGATATAACCATGCCCTTGTCCCACACCCTCGACCCCTCACACCCACCCCAGCTTTTTGTCCCTGTCTCAGGACTACAAGCTCTGCACCCCAGCATCACAGCTGTTTGTGTCTGCCCCAGCTGACAGAGAGGCCCTGGAGAGCATGGCTGCATCTGACAGTGTCTGACTGTAGTCTGCTACACCGGCGTGGATTATGGCTTCACTTCAAAAGGAGGGTGCTAGTCCTATTCACGGCCCTTGTGGATAAGAGGCCTGAGGTTTGCTCCACAGCTCACAGAGCACAGGGACTATTTCATACTTTCTGTAATAAAGCCCATTTGCCCACACATGTCCATGGTTGACAAGAAGTCCCTCCACCTCCCTTGGATGGTACAAGAAGCCCCCAGGTTTACACAGTCCAGGTCTTGGGGCCGCTGCCCCTCATGGTCACAGCTGCCTATGTTCTTGCTCAGACCTGTAGGGCCATCCAAAATCAGGTCACTCTGCTGGTCATTCTACTCCCTTCTGCCCCAAGAAATGCCATCAGGGTTGGGAGACAGTCTCTGCTGAGGCTCCTGGGGTTCCTGGGCTCCCATGCAGTCACCCCCACCCCAGGCCACTCCCCCAGGAGCCACACTGTGGTGAGGTTCAGGCCTCCCCATGCAATTAGGAACCCACCACCCCCCAGGGTAGAGAATGGGGAGGGAAAACAGGCAGGCAGTGTATCCTAGGGTTGCGTACTCCTTTTTCCAACCCCCAGAGCACAAAGCCTCACACCCTCTCCTCAGACCCCCTGGGGTCACCATCCCCATTCAAGGAGAGCCTCGGTTAACCTCCACGAGGCCCATTCTCTACTCTGGCCAGAAGACACCAGAAAACCTGCTTCCTTCCCCAGTGAATGGTTAAACAAAAGGCCCAGACCTTTGGAAAAACAGACAGGTTCCTCCCTGGGTAGAGATATCAGGGCTATGGTAAAGACTTGGGAGAAAATGCTTTTGTTCCTTCTGCAAAGCCTACAATAGTCAACAAAACAAGACACCAATTAATTTCTCAATAATTCTGTCTGCTGCATAGCCAGTGTTAGCCAAAATCCAATCTAGCCTACTTTAAAAGAATAATTCTTATCTGCCCCATCCCATAAAATACAAGCTAAAAGGAGAGAAAGCTGCAGACAGCAGGTAAGTAATGATCTTCAGAGTGGCAGGAAAAAGACTGTCTCCTCTGTGAGAGTTGTTGAAATGCATCCTGGTTCCCTCTGAGCTCTGTGGTTGGCTGAGGAATGAGTCCAGAGATAACCAGGCCCTCATCCTGGAACCTGGGAATGTCACCTGATATGGCAAAGGGGCTTCACAGATATGATTACGTTAAGGGTGTTGAGTTGGGGAGATTACCCTGGATTATCTAGGTGGGCTCTAAATGTGATCATAAGGAAGCTTATAAGAGGGAAGCAGAGGGAGATTTACACAGACCAGGAAAATGCAATGTGACCTCGGAGGGAGAGTTTGGAGTGATGCAGCCACAAGCCAAGAAACGCCCACAGCCACTAGAAGCTGCAAGAGGCAAGGAAATGGAGCATCCCCTGGAGCATCCTGAAGGAATGGGAGTTAGCCTGATAAGATTCAATTTAGACTTCTGACCTCTAGAACTCCAAGAGTATAAATTTCTGTTTCTTAAGCTACTAAGTTTGAGGTAATTTGTTAGAGCAGCCACAGGAAACTAAGACAAGCCCTGACTGCCAGAAACCTGACCTCAGTGACAGCAACTTTCTTAGCCTCGGAGGGCTGGATAATTAGTTTCCCTTGACTTATCTATAGGGGATAAAGAATGTGCATCTAGGAAGAAGAAGGGAAGTGAAACTGAATAGGTAAACTGAGGCCAGATCATGAAAGACCTTAAATGACAAGCTAAAGACTATGGTCCTTACCCTGAAGATTGTGGGAAGCCATAGGTTTGCAATAGGGAAATGATATGAATAGTTTTTTTTAAAATATACCTCAGTTCAGTAGAGAAGGAAATGAGAGGCACAAAACCATATGCCAGGATACAGGAAACAGGTGACTGCAATAACACAGGGAAGAGATGAGGATGAATGGAGCCTGGAAGAGAGGTCAGGTGGAGGAATGCCTGCAAAGGCCTTAAATCTGGCAGAGAAAGTGAAGAGAAGGTATGCAGGACAGCAGGTAATTTCCAAAAAGGACAATGCAGGTTCCGTCTTATTTAGATGACATATACAGGAAAGGAAGCCATTTGATCACACCTTTCTGAATATGTTTTTAAATGGCAAAAGCCAACCAAAATAATTCACTTAAATAGAGAAACTCTTAAATTCCAAGAAGACCAGCGCAATTCTGACTGATCCAACAATCAGGGAAAGCCAGCTTGCACACTTCACTTTTGACCCAAATTTTGAAGAGCATCCAGCTGCATTTCACATGGGCCTCGTGTGATCAACCCAGGCACGCAGATGTGGGGCTTTTACAAGGGAAGCGGCTGGGGAAAGAGGAAGATCCTTCAGGCTGGGATGCAGGAGCTCATGGGTTCAGTCCTGGCTTTGCCACTGGCTGTGTGGCCTCAGGCAAGTCCTTGCCCCTCTCTGGGCCTGTCTCCCCTTAGATCAGCAGTGTTAAAACTGGGTGGCAGAGCTCTCGAATCCTGAAGAGGCACCCAGCAGCCATACAGTCCTGGGAACTGTAGGGAGAGGGTAGGAGTCCCTATCGTGCCCTGAGGAGGGCTGCATATGTTGTCTTCTTTGGCTGACATTTATTGACTACTCGCTATTTGCCAAGCACTGTTCTAAGGCCCTACTTATAGTATGTGTTTGGCAGATGAGGAAACTGAGGCACAGAGAGATGAAATGGCTTGCTCAAGGCTGCAGAGCTGAGAGAGGACAGACCTGGGATATGAACACACATAGGCTGGCTCCAGGGCCTGTGGTTTCAGAGGCTTGTTTCATGTGCCAGGTTATGTGCTCTCCCTCCTCTGTGCTCACAGAGCCCCAGGCTGTCCTCCATCTCACCCCTCTAGCACACCGTCCACTTAGCCCTTCCCGGCCACACTGGGAGCACTTTGAGGATCAGGACTGAGTCAGGTTTATCTCTGTCCCTCCACAGCACTGCCTGGCCATGGGCTTGGCTCTTGCTGGCTGTTACTGAGGGGCTATCGAATGAAGCTTTAAGTGGAGTCAGAGGGAGCCCAGCAATGAAATGGGTTCTCTGCCCACTCACTGGGCACTGCCTCTGTACCAAACCCCTGTACTGGTGCTGTGGATGAAGAGAGGAATCCAACAGGCCCCTGAGCTCCGGAAGCCCAGCCTGGCCAAGTAGACAGATCTGGAAGCTGATAACGAAACCCTGTATGCTACTGTCCAGTGTCACCCAGACAAACCCCACTGCACTGGGGATATAATAACAGGATCAACGAAATCTGCCTGTGCCCCTGACAGCCATCACACCCAGCCCTGGATTTGGAGCCTGGCTGGCCATGGGGGAGGGCAGGCAGAGGGCGACACCGGCAGGCCAGCCCCCCTCCCTCTGCCGCAGAGGGCCCTTCCTTCCCTCATTCAGCCAGACAAGATCAAGCAGTGCCGGGGCAGGCCCTGGAGGGCACAGACAAGATGGATCAGACACATTCCCTGCCTTTGGGGATTTCACAGGCCAGTGGGCATGGTGAGCTGTGGACACATAACTGTCCCACTAACACACAAGACTCTGACACTGGCAAAGCACCTCCAGATGCCAGGCTGGAGAGACAGATTCATGGATCACAACTGCTAAACACACATTTAACCAAACCTTGATTTTACAGGTACAGAAACTGTGTGCCAAAGTAGGGAGGGGGCTTGCCCATGGTCACACAGAGACCAGTGGCAGAAGCAGGACAGGAACCCAAGCATTCTCTCCCTCTTCACACCCCACTCCTTTCCCCAGTTTGGAAGGTAGAAATCTTCCCCAAATCTCAGCAACTGCTCTCCCAGCAGTTGCTGAGATCTGGGGAGCAACAGACAAAAGAACTCCATGCTCCCATTCCCGACACCCACCCCCCAGGCCCACATGAACAGCAGCCACAGCCCTGGTGCAGCCGCTGCTCTCACACTCATCCTAGACCAGGGCCTGCCTGGGGACCTGGCCCCTGACCTTCACATCTGCTCCCAGAGCCCCAGGACCTTGTCACCTGCTGAGGCACATCTGTCCAGTGCGGGAATCTCTGGGAAGGGGAGGAGGAGGAGGTGGGAGCTCCCACTTGCTGAGCACCTACTAGGTGCTAAGACCTTCCCGCGTACTGTCTCCATTCATCCTCACGACTCTCGTCTAGGTGGGTAGGATGATCCCATCTTTCAGATAAGGAGACTCAGGCTCAAAAAGGGGCTGCAGGGGTCACTGGTGGCCAGTCACAAAGTTCTGCAAGCAAGAAGGGGACTCGGCATCACCCTAAAGACCTGAGGGGCTCACCGTCCATTTGTGAACACCATTTCCTGTAGCTTTGTTCCCTCAGTCACGGCTGTGCTTCCTTCTACAAGTGCAGGACGACAGGTTCACAAAGCATGCTCTCATCAGGCGTCTCTCTGAGCCCCAAGGTCCTATGAAGGAGGAGTGGGGAAGTCAGCCTCCCGTTTCACAGACGAGGAAGCTGGGGCCCAAGAGCCAATAGGTGGTCAAGCTGACCCAGGTCTCCCTGGCCAGAGTTCTCTGAGAAGCCTAGACCCAAAGTTAGTTTTTGCCAGGAATTATTTTGGGGTTCATTGTGATCCTGGGTTGAGATGGCAAGAAAGGAGAAAGCTGCTAATAGCTTTTCACCAAGGAGGAGAGGTAGTACGGGCATGAAGCAGGGTTCAGGGTAGGTCAAGGAATCCAGACAGAGACACATAGTCTGGGTCCCTCAGCCCTGACTCACACTATTGGTCAGACCCAGTGGTTCAGGACCATGGGTGTCCCCAGATGGAGTCAGTATCGTCACCTAAACAGGCCTCATTCTCAGGCCCCATTCTCAACCCCCTTTATAGTACAAGTAGATGCTATAATGGGTTGCAGAGGGCTGGGAGAGTCTTGCCAGTATGTTGAGGCAACAAAAGGGGCTCCCAGAGGTAGTGTGTGTGGTTGGCAGGAACATGGGCTCTGGAAGCAGATGGAATGTAACCTCAGGTAAGGGGCATAGCACCCAAGAACCTCAGTTTTCTCATCTGTAAGATGGGGATGATAGGTACCACCTCCAAAAGGCTGTGAGGACTGATGAGTTAATGCACGTAAAGCACTGAGCATGGTGCCTGGAGAGCAGGGAGAACTCAGAGGACAAGAGCTGCTGGGAGTAGTAACAGCAGCATGAGTGGTATCAACAGTGGTGTCCTGGAATGGATAAAGGCCACAGGTTTCAGACTGGGTCTGCAGGGCCTTGGGGCTCTGAGGAGTTACCGCAGAGCTCAGGGGCCACTAGACATGGTGGAATCAGGAAGGGCTGTGCCTAGCAGGGAGCAGAGCCTGGGGCAATTCAACTAATGCAGAGGCTACCTTATCAAGTATGTAAATAATACAAAAAGTAGGTGCTTGATGGTGTGAACCTTAGTATAGTACAGTCAGCAGTGTCTCATGGCACCCTGCCTTTCCCCCCATGCAATGCAAGGGGTCTAGGGATGTAGGGAAGTGCCAAATGTTTTTGCTCATTCCCTGTTCCCAGTACCTAGCACAGAGCCAGCCACCTAGTAGGTCCTCAATAATTTTTGTTGGATGAAAGAAAAATCAGGCATGGCTCTGACTCCAGTCAAAGGAGAGCCTTTTTTTTTTTTTTTTTTTGCCACCCCCTGCAGTGGAAGCGCAGAGTCTTAACTACTGGACCGCCAGGGAAGTCCGAACTTCTCTCTTCTGTTTTACATAACAGGCTTCAATGTAGATTTTCCTTTGAATGAAAAAGGGTTTTTAAAAAAATAAAATAGAAATCCAATGATGTAGTTCATGCTCCTCCTTTTACAGAAAGTCGGAAGGACTTGCCCAAAGGCACACAGCTCAGCAGCTCGGTCAGAGTTCCCACAGACTCAGGCTTTCTCCTCCACCCTGCTAGGTCATCTTCCAGGATGCTGAAGCTATGGGCCCAAGAGCAGGACTGGGCTGGGCACTGCTGGAGATGAAGCCTCTGGGTGCCTGGTGCCAGAAGTACAGGGAGGGTGAGGATTTTCCAATCACTCCCATCGCTGGAAATGGACCTTGAGTGCAGTCAGAGATGGCATCCAAGATTTATGCACCAGGATGTTTATCATCATGTTATTTATAATATCGAAAAATTGGAAACGACCTAGAAACAGTTTAATAAATTATGCCACAACCTTTCAGTGGAATATAATGCAGCTATCTAAATTCATCTCTTTGGAGACTGTTAAATGATAAGTTAGAATCAAGGCAAGATTCAAACCTCTTAAGGCTGACACCAATTTTTAAAAATACATATATACCAAAAAAAAAAGCTGTTGGAAATATATCCTAATGTTAAGAATGGTTATTTCTGGAGAGGTTGGAAGGGGGTGGTTAATAGGTGATTTTTTTTTTCTCCTACATATTTTTCTGTATTTTCCAAATTTTCTACAATAAGCTTTAGAATCAGAAAGGGAAAAAAATTAAGATTCCCTGACCAGGGCCAGGTCCCCCTAAGAGGGTCGAGTCTCACTCATCCTTTGATCCAGTGAATATTCACTCAACATCTTGTTTCAGGCCCTTGTGTCTCCAGACATTGGAAATGTCTCAGCTTAAAGGCATACAAATGTCATTTTTAATCAATTTCATGAGTCAGTCACCATATATTAATAGGCTGTCTCTTAATTGCTCAACCAACAATTAGAGATTCTGAAAATGATGTAGTGCGTATTTTGCATTTAGGAAAGCAATTTAAATGTTCAAGCTTTAAAGCTCCAAAAGATAGTATTTGTGCCTTTTGCACACTGTAGACTTCTCTTTGTCTTCTAAGAAGGAATCATGCCAACTCTTTCCCCTGCATAGACTGAAGGTTCTTTTTTCTTCCACCTGATCTTATCACTGGTGCTAAAAGTCCCTGGTATACTGTGTGATTTTGAACCAGTCCCTTGACCTCTCTGGACTTTAGCATCCCCTTCTGTAAGGGCTTTTCCAGCAGGAGATTCTTAGCTTCTCTGTTTTCTTTGGCGGTAGGCAGCTTCCAGTGTCAAAATTAAGAGTTTCAGCCTCCAGACCCCTTGACTGCATCCTTACAAGATACCCCTCAAATTCTGGGCTGTTGATTTCCACATCCAGACTTCCAGGCATTTCAGAGAAGAAGTGGCATCCTTCAGGGGTGATGCTAAGATAAAATCAGCATCCTAAATGGGCAAATCATTCTGATCTAAATCTTTGTGGGCTCCCAGTGCCTCATTAAACATCCAAGGCCCCCAGGCTCTGAATCACAGCTCCTCTTCCCTCGCAGCCCTTCAAGAGGACTTCTGATTACCCCATAAATTACATGGTGTCAGAGGGTACCTGCAGGCTCTTCATCTTGCGATCCAGCCACCAACGTTTTTATGGGATATGGATCCTGCCAGGCTCCTACTCTCCTCCATCCCCATGGTTACCAGGGAGGGCCTAGCAGAACGTCTTTCTTGGACGTTCACTGGCTCACTCTCCACTGATGTCTCTCCCCTCCCAGGAATGCGTTAAATCCTCTGGAATGGAGAGTTCTTTCTACCAGAAGCCTTTGTTCTCAGCTCTCCTGCCAAAATGAAGTCTAGGTGGCCCATGGATTCTGCTGCCTCAGTGAAACTGACTGACTTTCCAAACACTCTTACCCCTCTTAGGAGCTCAAAGGGGCTTTCCCAGTGGCCAGACCCCAAATAGTAGCCATAGTGACCAGCCAGCCAAGCACCAAAATGCTGGAGCCATAAAAACATCAGGTCAGGGAAGCTGTAAAAACATCAAATGTAAAGAAGGTCAACACCCTCTCAGCTCACACCCTAGGCTCAAAATCTCTGTCTCTCAGCTCCAAGGGGCTTGCCTTTGATTCCCGTGTCTGGAATGCCTCCATCTCACCCCTCTGGCCACTTAGGTCCATCGCCCACTGTGTTAACTTGGGTTTTCCCAGATGTTGCACATGAGACAAGAATTCAGGCGTAAATATATATTTGGGAGGTGAGCTCAGGAAGCACCTACTGGAGGCAGGGAAGGGAAGGCAGCCAATAAGGTGGCGTGGTCCAGCCTCAACCCACTGGGGAGCCTGGGTCCATCCCCCTCGGTCATTGGTTGGAGGCTGCTGGGGAGGACACTTAGTTCTCTGGCACTTCTGACCTGCCATGGGCTCTGGCCAGCAGGATAAGCCCCTGGGAAAAGAGATGCAGATGCTAACACTGGAAATCAGGTGTTCATCACAATGGGAAGGGCAAAGGGATCATCTCCTACAGCTTCTTAGACACTTGGCAAGCAGCTTATCTCCCCTGGGAAGCTGTTCTGGCTACCACGTCCTGTACCGAGTTAGGCCAACTTGATCCCCTTTCGTAACCTTGCCTCCATTCGGGGGAAGAGGGAATGTGTGGACACTGGGCCCCAGGGAAGAAAGTGAGTGCCCTAACAGCCAGTGGCTATGAGGATAGGACCCACCTGCTAATATCACCAGGCATGATGGTCCTTCTCCAACCTGATGCCCCTCCATTCCCAAGGTGATACATTTGTTCTCGCAAGAAAATTTGGGGAACCCAGATGTTTGATGATGCATCTCTAGTGGCTGCCTTCCCTTCCCTACCTTCCCTTCTCAGTCTCCTACTGCTTGCACTCAGGTCTACCTCTGGGGAAACCAAACAAAGGTAGCAGGCAATGGGCAGAAATGGTCAGAGAGGTGAGATGGGGGCACCTTTTGGAGAAGTCTGTATACCAAGACTGAATAATATAAAAATGTCAGTCCTTCCCAAATTAAATTCTCTGCTTAATACAATTCAATCAAAACCACAGTGGAACATTTAGAACTTAGTTTTTAAAAGGAATTTTAAGTTAGTGTATCAGTTTCCTGTTGCTGCTATAATAAATTGCCAAAAACTTAGTGTCTCAAAATAACACAAATTTCCTCTCCTACAGTTCTGGAGGGCCAGAAGTCTGAGGTGAAGCTTAAGGAGCTAAAATCAAGATGTTGGCAGGGCTTGTTCCTTCCAAAGGCTCCAGAAGATAATCTGTTCCTTGTCTTTTCCAGCTTCTGGAGGCTGCCTACATTTCTTGGCTTGT
This sequence comes from Neophocaena asiaeorientalis asiaeorientalis, assembly GCF_003031525.2. NCBI lineage: Eukaryota > Metazoa > Chordata > Mammalia > Artiodactyla > Phocoenidae > Neophocaena > Neophocaena asiaeorientalis. The sequence continues at coordinate 5,574,114 of NW_020185326.1, forward strand.
GGCCCCCATCATCTTCTCTCTCTGCTACTCCTGCCTCCCTCTTATAAGAAGCCTTGTGATTACACTGGGCCAATTTGGATAATCCAAGACACTCTTCCCATATCAAGATCCTTAAATTAATCACATCTGCAAAATCCCTTTTGCCATGTAAGGTAACATTCACAGGTTCCAAGGATTAGGACACAGACATCTTTGGGAGGCCATTATTCAAGCCTACTACAGTTAGATTAGACAAATAAATGAATTGGAATTGCTAAGAAACTTTTGATGAAATAAAGGGAAATGAAAGTAAACTTGCTTACTTGATAAATAAACTCTAATAGTTAAAGGTATACTATGTGTAGAAAAATCAGCAGTAACACAGTAGCATAGAAATAGATCCAATTATATGTTAAAGATTGGTTTAAGATAAATGTGTTAAATCAAGTAAGTGGGGAAAGAAAGGAGTGATTATTCATTATATAGTTCAGTTGGTTAATTATATGAGGACAGTTTCCTTACAACTTAAAACAAAAAAAATTATAGGTAGATTAAAGAGTTTAATGTTTAGGAGTTTAATCAGTAAAGTAGTAGAAGGAAATATAAGTAAAAAGTTCAGAGATGAAGAACACTGAGCCCAGCATGTTGTCTATGCTGACCATGAATTTTTATTCTGACTCACAAATTCCTTCCGACCTCTCTCATCTTTGTAGCCACCACCATGACCTAGAGTCCTAGCCTTTCAGTTCTCAGTCTACACTACCCTCAGTCTTTTCAACCATGGCCTCCCCCCACGTTCTCATGCAAGAGATTGACTTGATAATCTGGTATCAGTCAATAACGTCCCAGAAGGTCACAGAGCCTGAGGAAATAAGGGTTTCCCTGATATGTATAAGAATGTGCTATCCATCAAATGAGCAGAGAAGAGGAACAGGCAGTTCAGAGAGATGAAATTCAGTTAATTAACAAACGTATATAAAAATTCAACTTCATGGGTAATAAAAAAAATCCAAATGAAATTAAGGCCCTATTTTTATCTACAAACTTAGCAAAAATTAATTTTTATTAACAAACTCAAGCTGATAAGAGTATAATGAAATTGGGGGTACTATGTATTGTACTGTCCCTTGAGAAAGCAATTTGACAATATGTATTGGGGCATAAAAATGTCCACATTATTGACCCAGCAATCCATCTTCTGAAATGGTACACTAAAGAAAAAAGTCTAAAAGAGAAGAGAAAAAAGCTTTATGTACAAAGATGTTCACAGTCATTTGGAAACAACATAAATAACCCACAAGAATATAGCTGAATAAATTAGGACACATACATAAAATGAAATATTCTGTAGGCCTTAAAGGAGTGTGACTCATTAAAATGGAAAAGCAATTGACTGAAAAATGATCAGCCACCCTTGTGATTAAATAAATGCAATTAAAGCAATAAAGATATCCCATTTTTCACTTTTCAGACTAGTAAAGATTAAAAATTTTGTTAATGTCCTCTTGGGAAAATGGGAGCATGCTCATTTACTGTTCGTGGGAGTGTAAATATTGTGTGTGTGGGGGGGTAAACTGTCCAAGCATACAGAAAAATATGGACAGGAATATAATAAACACCTGCATATCTCCAACTCAAATTTTGAAATGTTATCATCTATAGCACTTCTCCAAAAAGCAATTTGCCATTATCTATCACTCTTTTAAAAGTATATACTCTTATATACTCCAATAAGTCCATTTAATAATATATATTCTCAGGCTTCCCTGGTGGCGCAGTGGTTGAGAGTCCGCCTGCCGATGCAGGGGACGTGGGTTCGTGCCCTGGTCCGGGAAGATCCCACATGCCACGGAGCGGCTGGGCCCGTGAGCCATGGCCGCTGAGCCTGCACGTCCAGAGCCTGTGCTCCGCAATGGGAGAGGCCACAACAGTGAGAGGCCCGCGTACCGCAAAAAAAAACCAAAACAATAATATATATTCTCTTTGAATGTATATATTGTTATATACTCCAATAATTCAATTCTTAGGAATTTACTGTACAAAAATAGTTCTTTCTGCACACAAATATACCTGTAGTAAAATGCACACTGAAGTATTATTTCTAATGGCAACAGATTGGAGACAACAGTAAGTTCATGCAGTGGAGAACTGGTTGAACAGACCCTGCTCCAGTCCACAATAGAACACCACCCTTTTGGAACAGAATGAGTGATCTCAATACATGCTAATAAGGAAGTATCTCTAAGATACATCATTGAGTGAAAAAAGCAAGGTGCAGAACAGAATGCACTCTAGGATCTCACTTGTCTATTTTAAAATATAGGTATATATACACTTACATATGCATGAAAAGTTTTGGGAAGAATTCCCAAGAAAACTTTTAAAAACAGTTATACCTTGATGAAGGCAGCCTGGGGGAAATGGAAAAGACCTTTATTTTATATGTTTATTCCTTTCTGAATTATTTGCATTCTGTTTTATCGTATACAAATGTTATTTTTGTAATTAAAAAACTAATTTTAAAAGATAAGTATAAATACTCTAAGGCAAATGGGAAATACATATGCTGTAATATTAAGTCACCAAAACAATAAAAAAACAAGATGGATTGTGCACTCTGCATGTAGCATGGCTGTGTGCAGGGGGTCTTTTGGAGACAAAGGTAATCAATCCTGCTGCCTCTGTCCTTCATTCCAGCCCTGCCCATGTCCTCCAGGCTTTTCTCCCCTTCAACCTCTCCCTTAAGCACTAACACTAACACATCAAGTGTCTCCTCATTAAGACAACAAAAACAAAACAAAAACTCACTGACCTCTCTGGTTCCCTCACTCTCTTGTTCCTTTCATAGCCCCTCCAAGCTGGCTTCCATCCCACCCATCCCTGGCTTTTTGCAAGCTCATCAGTGGCTTAATTGCTAAGTCACAGACACCTTTCCACTACTGATTCACTGGAGCTATCTGCAGTGAATAACATCATCATTTCCTCCTTGAAATGTCTCCTCCTGGGGCTTGGGTTGACCTGGACCCTTCCTGCCTGTCATGGCTCCTGGAAGACCCTTAATGGCCACTCTTCTGCCCATACTCTTGCCCTGAACTTGGGCAGGTTGAGCATTGAGCCTTAGTCCTCTCCTCTCGTCTCTCTACTGTCTCATCCACTCCTCTAGCTTCAGAATCACCGTTGTGCAGTGAAGCTGCCCAGACATAGCCCGTGGATGCTGTTGTGTTCATTGGCCCACATGCATCCCCAGCAACAATACCCCACTTCTACTTTAGAGAATTCCTCTCTCCCTATTCCACATGGTCACAGTGCAACTGCCAATCATAATGGCAGCCCTCCCTTTGCCCCAGTGCTGGGTACCCTTATCCAGTCCTGGCCAAGCAAAGTTCTCCCAGGACTTTGCTGCTGGCAGAAATTAGCCTCTTTCCACTGAAGATACTAAGCCTATCTGATAGACAGAGGCTACATGAAGAATGAAGCCAAGCAGAGACCACAGCAGAACTGGGATGTGAACAGACAGACAAAGCTCCAGCAACTTCACTGAACCCCTAGATGCAGCCACATCTAACAGGATCATCATCCTTTGGACTTACATGAGCCAAACAATTGCTTTTGGCTTCACATAGTTAAAGTTGGGATTATGTCTCTCACAACTAGAAAAACCCTGGCTAATACACTCCCAAATCTATAACCGAGACTTCAAATTCATAAACACAACAGTCTTCTGGAAATCTCCACTTGGGAGCCACCGTGCACCTCAGGCCAGAACTAAACATGTCTTCCCCTCCCCCAGCAGACCTGCTCCTCCATCTGTGTTTCTTTTCTCAGCCTCTCCAGCCGCTAGACACCCAGGCAAAAACTGAGCCAACAGGAAGCTTAAAATGACAGCTCTTTCTACTCTGTTTGAGATTTTCCAATTCAATTGTTAAAGCATCAAATATTCAGTTGTACAAGCTCCAGGAAACTAGGTTAAAATGGCATCCTTAGAAAGACTGAGGATCAGCTGAACAGGAGCTGTGCACTGATGCCTCAAGCAACCGCCTTCCAAAAGGTTAGACTTGCTCCCACTTCATTGGCCCAGAAATCACTGCTAATTAAGTCCACACATATTGGATTTCACTTTTCTCAAACCTAATACTTTTAGCTAATGGCAGTCTCAACACTGCCATTAGAAGTGACTTGCTAATCACTGCACACCTCCCGCCCCATTACTCCACTCTTCAAGAATATTCTGTGCATCTCCGTCACCAAAATGCTCCAGCCATCTGAGATCCATGCCATTCCCTAGACATAATGCACAGGTTCCTGCTCCTGGGGCTGCTCTGACTCTGGTCCTTCATCCTTCTATTTCCACCTCTTCTCCGCTTACATTCTCCCAAGGTGTGGCTCAAACTCTGTCTCATCCAGGATGTCTTTGGTGACTCCTTCATGCCCAATTAGGAAAAAATGTCCTCTTATTCCAAAACCCAAAGTACTCATTTGTATCTCTAATGCCTCTGAGAACATATTGCCTTTGGCCTGTGTGTTTGCACAGCTCTTCTCTCCAGGGAGGTTGCCAAGTCTACTTGAAGCCTCGCCTGAGGCTGGATGGACGTCTTCCTCCTCCAGCTCCCACTGCAACGGGGAACGTTTCCTCACACTCACTGCCTATCACAGTGACTGTCACTGCCTTTTCCCAAATCTGGCTCTCCTCTTGGAGTGCAGGGCCAGGCAGACTCATCTCTGTCTTCATGACAAGACCGGATAGAAGAAGGACCCCTGATGCCTTTGCCTGATGCCCTCTAATACTATCTCCCTAACCGGATGCCCAGGTGCCTATGGGAGCTTGAATCAATTGAACTCAACCCGAAAGGAGCAACTGCTGCTTTATCTAGGGCGAGAGAGGCGAGAGGACACAGTGGGACTCCTCTGAGGGCACCAGCAATCAAGGCTAAATGCGTGGGCCTGGTCACCCCTTCAACTGCTGATAGCCCCTGCCCTGGGATCCTGATGGCAGGTTTGCACAAGCGCATCACACTGAAAGCTGCCAAGGCTTCTCCCTTAGAAACACTTCAGGAGCTTGAAGAAAAACCAGGGAAGACAAGGAGGAGTGGTCTGAGAAGAGGAGAAAAATCAAAAGAGCCAGGTGTCGAGGAACCAAGGAAAGAGTTTCAAGAAAAAGAGAGTGATCTGCAGGGCCAAATACTGCATCCGAGGAGAGGTCTGGAGAAGGAGCCTGAAGGCATTGGCTCCCCTGACCTAAAGGAAGGGCAATCTGGCCGGCAGGGATGGGGAGCGCGGGGTAAGTGCAGAGCAGCTGGACTCCTTCAGACCTGCCCCCATAACTACTAGGAGGAGAAACTCTCTAATGTCACTTCCTTCCATCTGCAAAGTCCTCTCTACCTTCACTGCCCAGCTTGATATCACCTCTCCACTAAGCTGTCCCCAGATGTCCCCAGGTGGGAGGGATTGCCCTGTTCTCTGAGCCTAATGCTTTGACTCTTGTCAAAACACATTCATCCTGCTGCACATCAGTTATGTGTGGTCTATCCTGCCCTCTAAGCTATGAGAGCAAGACAGATGGCAAGTGGGGAGGAGGAAGGGCAGCAACTCCTGTAGACCCACTGCGTGCCAAGTCCAGGTCCAGGATGCACTCTCCGCCTCTGGTCTGAAAGATCCCGAGGGCTGAGAAGCCTGAATGCACACACCCCAGGCTTTGAGGGTGAGGTTCAAAGCAGCAATCAGAGGCAAGATATTTCTTTTCCTTTTAAAAATGTATGCACAAAACCACAATGAGGTACTACCTCACACCCATTAGGATGGCTACTATGAAAAAGAAAACAGAAAATAGTGAGTGTTGACCGGGATGTGGAGAAACTGGGACCTTATGCACAGCGATGGGAATGTAAAATGGTACAGCTGGTGTGGAAAGCAGTATGGCAGTTCCTCAAAAAATTAAATATAGAACTACTATATGATCCAGCAATTCCACTTTTGGGTATATACCCAAAAGAATTGAAAGTAGGGTCTCAAATATTTGCATACCCATGTTCACAGCAGCATATTCACAAAAGCCAAAAGGTAGAAGCAACCCAAGTATTCCACAGATGGATGAATGGATAAGCAAAATGTGGTATATACATACAATGGGGTGTTATTCAGCCTTAAAAGGAAGGAAATCCTGTCACTGCTATAACATGGAGGAAACTTGAGGACATTATGCTAAGTGAAATAAGCCATTCACAAAAAGGCAAATACTGTATGATTCCACTTATATGGAGTACCTAGAATAGTCAGACTCATAGAGGCAGCAAGTAGAATGGTGGCTGCCAGGAACTGGGGGGAGGGGAGGATGAGAAGTTATTGTTTAGTGGCTACAAAGTTTCAGTTTTGCAAGATGAAAAGAGTTCCGGAGATTGGTTGTACAACAATGTGAATATACTTAACACTATTGAACTGTATACCTAAATATGGTTAAGGTGGTCAATTTTATGTTAAAAATTTTTTAAACTGTGTAAAACATGCATTCTATGCCATAATATATCCATCTGATTTTAATATAAAAATGATGCATATGGGGCTTCCCTGGTGGCACAGTGGTTGAGAATCCGCCTGCCGATGCGGGGGACACGGGTTCGTGCCCCGGTCCGGGAAGATCCCACATGCCGCGGAGCGGCTGGGCCCGTGAGCCATGGCCACTGAGCCTGCGCGTCCGGAGCCTGTGCTCCACAACGGGAGAGGCCACAACAGTGAGAGGCCCGCGTACCAAAAAAAAAAAAAGATGCATGATTTTTCTCTTCCAAAATCTTTGATAACAACTGATACTCCAGGAAGATGCTCTCTGTTTATCCTGACCCAGGAGGGAACCCAAAGACCAGAATCTCTATGAGGGGAGGCCATGTGTCTGACCCTTCCCTGTCCTCCCCATCTCCAGGGCCTCAGGAGCTCTCCTGTCAACAGCCAAGCTGCCAAGAGCTTCCTCCTCACCACAGTGGCTGGCCAAAACTTCGGATTACTCCAGGCCCTAAAGGACAGAACCTAATTGCCTACCTCAACTAGCTAGTGGCAGAGCCAAGGCCAGGGAAGGAAAGCTAAGTGAGATGTTAGAATTTGACCAAAAGCAGCTTCTTCGGTTGATGAATTAAGTTTCACAAAGCAATCCCTTTTCTCTTTCCTTAGAGTAGTGATGTCTCTCTCCTGGCTCCCACGTGGAGAAACAGCCATAGGGAACAAAGGAGCTCAATTATGCTAATATATCTTTTCCATAATTGTGCATGGAGTGCTGAGGCCACCCTAGGATAAGCCCGTGGCTAAAACCCACTCCCTCTTCCAACTTCTATCTTAGCCCTTTCTTTCCTAAAACAGGCCACTCAGCAACCCTATGCCAGACAAACTGCTAAGCCACATAGGACAGAGTCACTGACCCCGTCACTTTCCTGTCCTCCGTGTCCCCCAATTGCCTTCAGGTCAAATCTGAAACCCTGTAGCCTCGTTCATAAGCCTCATCTCCTGCTACCTGCCCCATACACTGGAGGTTCCAGGTTCCCACAGCTTTTACACATTCTGCTCTCTCTCACTGATTCTAAAACTGCTCTCATCCCAGAGCACCACCTCTGTCTCTCCTTTAGCCCTGGGGCACTTCCTGCCTTGTGCTTTGTTCCCAGGTTCAACTGTGATGACCCTAAATCTGAGGCTGCTCACAGCTCAGCCCTAACAGGGCTGGCATGTAGGAGATATCAACAAGCACTCTAAAGAAATCGACCAGCATAGGCTCCTGGAAGAAGGATCCCTTAGCTCACTGTGGTTTCTGTTCTCTGGAGACAGACCCCAACACCCTATGGTTCAGGCCATGGGTGGACATCTCACCCAACCCCAGGATGGTTTAAGTCCTTCTGGGGATGTCCCCAACTGGACCTGAGGAAAAAGGAGCCATCTGTCCCTTGTGGCAAAGCTCTGAGCTGTGGGATACTGAAGAATGGTCAACATTGTGTCCCCTAACATGCAAGAAGCTGTTAGAGAACCGGGCTGACACACAGATAAGCAAGCGAGCTGAAAGATGGGAGGAGGGGCTTGGCTGCCTCCTCGAATTCTTGTGTCCCTGAAGTCAACCTGGATATGATTTGTTGATGTGAGAAAGGCCTTTCCATGATTTAGTGTCATAGGAAAGCCCAGTATCTTCCCAATAACCTCCTCTCCCCCTTGTCCTACATGTATGTGAGTTGGGTTTCTGTGATAACCAAAAGCATCCTGACAGTGAACAAAGTGCATTCTGAGTTTTGCCTCTATCCTAAGGAATCCTGTAGTCAAGCTTGGAAGACTCCCTGTAGGAAGAGGCCCCATTAAATCCCCTTATCTGTCTGGGGCAACAAGAAGCCTCAACCATGCCTCTGCTCCTTCTTCACCTCCTCTAATCTCCCTCCACCTTCCCTTCTAGAGAATTCTATGAAATCCCAAAGGACCTATCCTAACAGGGGGCTGCCTGTCTATCCTCCTTGGTTCCAGAAGCACAAGCCCAAAGGAGTTACTCACTATTACTCACTCCTCCCCTGCCCAGACTTTGCCCTGAGACCCCACACAGATAGCCTGGCCAGCAGACGAGCAACTGGGAGGGAGGCCTGGGGTGGCTTCCACTGCTGGGCTTGGGTAAGGGGCATGGGAATGGGGAAGGATTTGTCTCAAATGATACACTGTACAAGCCAAGAGCTATTCAAAAGTCAATTTGAAGATCCCATCTCAGTGCTGCCTCTCCAGCCCCTCATCCTTAATGAGATGAGACAAGATGAGATGAGGTAAGATAATCGGCAAGAGACAGCCTGAAGCACTGGAAAACCCCTCACTGGTTCAGAAGCCTCAGGCTCTAGTCCCAACTCTGCTCTGACTGGCCATGTGGCCAAGCACAGCCCCTTCCACACTCTGGGCCTCTTTCTCCAGCTGCGAAATGAGGGGCTGAAAGATTTCAAAGGGCCCTTCTAACTCTGATGTTGGTGGATTCCCCTGTTGCATGGAAAGGGAGAGGTAACGGAATTCCCAGGTTGGGAAGAGAGAATACAGCACAGACATAAGGGGTGCAGAACCATATACATGTCAGGCTGGGAACCCAGTCCCAGGCACAGCCTGAGACCAATGCTTGCCACCCTACCCAAGCCCCTCACTCCAGACAGCAGGGTGACATGGGGGCCTCATACCAGAGATAAGGCCCTCATGAACAAGTTCTCAGCTCTTGTCCCAGAATGGAAGCCTCTGCAGCCTAAAAATTCATCTTTCTGCATCCTACTATGTCTCCTATTCCACTTCATCTCGGCCCTTTTGATGGCAGTGAAAAGGGCAGGGAGGACCAGGGGACAAGTCGGAATAAAAGGCACCTTTGAGGGAGGCTTCAGGAGTGGGGGGACGGGGGACGAGTCCCTGGCTAGGAGACAGGAGACCCTGGTTCACGGCCCAGCTCTGCCACTGTCTGCTGTAAGCCCCCAAGCAGTCCCTTCCCCTCTCCAGGCCCAGGTTTCTGCACAATGAGGGGTGAGAACATTTGATTGCTGAGGACCCTCCATATCTGACATTCTGTCTTTCTGGGAGAGGCTACTCCAATAATGATTCCAGGTCTCATGCTCCCAGGGAGGTGCAGCTTGATAACCTCATAACCTCATTTACCAGGGCATTTGATGACCATTGAGAAGGAGACAGAGAAACAGTCCTTTTCACTCAATTTACAATCTTCAGCCCTCCATGGGCAGCCAAGGTGCCTTACAGATGAGACCTGTGCCACCTCCCCATGCCAAACCTACCACCATTCCCAACCTCAGGAGACAGGCCACATCTTTTATGTGGCTCAGAAAAGTGGGGTGAGAAGGATTTGGGCAGAAACAACCACCTCCCTGCCCCAGGGAAGATGTGGCCCAGCAGAGCAGTCACCTGTGCTGTGGAAAGACCCCAGGATCTAAGAGTCAGCTGTGTGGTCTCAGTCTGGCCAAGAGACAGGGTAATGCACAAGATCACAAGATCAGGAAAGGGGAGGCATAAGGAAGGGGAGTTGTGGTCTCCTGGCTTCTCTGCACCCAGAGCATCGGAGCTTCCTGGTGGACCCCATTTAGCTCCCTGAGTAAACACTCCCACATTTAAACATAGGCCCAGGGCAGCCCAGATATGGAAAAAAATGATTCGTGAATTGTATCAACCGCACCTTCACTCTATGTGAATAGATGAAGAGTTGGTTCTACCCCAGCTAGACCTTGTCCTCTAAGATCTGGGCCCTGTCCTGGGACCTTGCTGATGTTCAATCACTGAGACTGTAGGACTGTTTTTACTGCAGGTCGCTTACCCTGACTCATATATTACCAAAGTAAGTAACTAGATTCATCTTTCCTTAACTGCATGGTGCCTGAGGTTCTCCTTGGTATTTTAAGGATCCCCAGGAAGCACTCCCATTTCTCTGGGGAGTCCTCTGTCTACTCTAGCTCTCCATGTCTGCACCCAGATCAATCCCCCCTCATTCCCAGCATTTCATCACCAGCCTCCAGGCCTGGCCCTCTGCCCACAGCCCTTTACCCCACCCCCACCCCAGAACCATCAACCACTAGAGCCACATAAGTTCACTGAAGGTCTGAGGGTCACAGCAGGGAATTACTTTACAAAATAAGAAAACCATTTAAAATTAAACATCAGGCATCACTCTTGCTAAAGCTTGTCAGCCAAACATACCATGGGGAGTCCCTTACTGCTTCAGCTTCTGGTAAGACTCCAGCCTCCTTATGTTTACTTATTCACTCAACAATACCGACTGTGCACCTTCCATGCTCTGGGCACCCCCCCTAAGTGCTGGGGACATGCAGAAAACAGCACAAAGTTCCCACTATTATGATGCTTACTTTCTAGTAGGGGCAGAAGACAAAAGCAAACAAGCATATGATGTCAAAGTTAAGAAAAATTATTCAAAATATGAAAATAACACCCTTTCAGCTACAGCATTATCTAACAAGCTGTCTAACTGTCATCAGGGGACTTCCCTGGTGACGCAGTGGTTAAGAATCCGCCTGCCAATGCAGGGGACATGGGTTCAATCCCTGGTCCAGAAGATCCTACACGCCGCGGAGCAGTTAAGCCCATGAGCCTCAACTACTGAGCCTGCGCTCTAGAGCCCGCGAGCCACGACTACTGAAGCCCAAGCGCTGCAAGTACTGAGCCCGCGTGCTGCAACTACTGAAGCCCGTGCGCCTAGAGCCCATGCTCCACAGCAAGAGAAGCCACCGCAATGAGAAGCCTGCACACTGCGACGAAGAGTAGCCCCTGGTCGCCGCAACTAGAGAAAGCCAGCGTGCAGTAACGAAGACCTTTATAAATTCATTTTATAAATAAATTTATAAAAAATAAATCAATAAATGTCATCAGACTTCCCAGGGCTATGCTGTCCAATAGGGTAGCTAGTAAAATTCATGGGGGCCACTTAAATTTAAATTTTAACTTATTAACTTTGTATTAATTAATGAAATATATTTAATATAATAAATATTTACATATATTTTCTATTTATATCACACTATATTTATATCACATTGTTATATATATTGGTATGCACATAAAGTATATTCAATGTATCAATTAAATTTATTGAGATTTCATTTAATTTAAATAATTAAATACTAAAATTCTGTTTCTCAGTCACACCAACCACATTTCAAGAGCTGACTAGCCCCATGAAGCTAGGGGCTATCATACTGGATGGCATAGACATATTGAATAGAACATTTCCTTCATTATAGAAAGTCCTTTTGGACAGCACTGCTCTAGGAGAGCAACTTTTGTTTGACTTACTATTTGCTATTGGTTAGGGCCCAGACTCCTAGAAGTAAAATGCTAACTTAAAGAAGATTGATAAGCGGCAAATGATTTTTGTCCAGCAGAGATGCAAATGATTTCTGTCTGGAGGAAAGGGCAACCCCAAAGGTTACGGTTTTGTTGTGCTATAGGACATCAACCAGCTTAGTATCTAACTTTGCGATCTTATTCCAGTGCTCTTTTTCTATTGATTATATACATCAGTTTCTCATACTTCCTTTGAACCAGCTTTGTCATCCTGCTGATTCCCTCACTATGAGTTAAATAACTTACTGGCACATCCCACTGGATGCTTGTGAGAGGGTCATGTTTTTGACTCTTTGGAAATTATACTTTGACATCAGGTAATGATGGGGGCTTGAGGGAACTTTAAGCAGAGTGTGGAGTTAGAGAGCGACAGAATGCAATTTTAGCTAGGCAGGTTGGGGGGGGGCCTTTCTGAGCAGGTGACATTGGAGCAAAGACTGAATTGAAATGAAGGAGCAGGCTGTTTGGATATCTAGGGGTGCATGGTCCAGCACAGGGGGGACACAGGTGCAAAGGCAGGTGCTGAGGCTGTCTTGTGCTTGGTGTCTGAGGGGAGCTGGGAAGCTGGTGTGGGTTGAGCTGTGTGATCCTGATGGGTGGAAGAGCTATGGGAGAGGCAGGGGCCTGATTTTGTAGGGCCTTGAGTCCAAGGTAAGGACTCTGGAATGCATTTTACAGACGGCTGATTATTTTAAAGCAGAAGCATAACTCCTTTTCATATTCCAGGGGTAGTGTTGAAAAGCATCCTTTGTGATCTATCCTGCTGAGGCTCTCCTGGGCAGCAGGGGTGGTGGGAGGGAATGGGACACCCTTCACCACGTGCTAAGTCCCATTCATGTAGAAGCACTGTGGGTGAGCACCTAGAGGTGCAGAAGGCCCAACCTGGGAGAAACCTCCCCTGACACCCCCTGTGTCTCACTTAAAGGTTCTTAAAAGAGCTTCTCTAAAGGAGCAATTATCTCTGGAAGAAGACTCTGGCAGACCTTCCAGAAGGTTCCAAAGTAGCCAGCTTTCAAACGAGAGGTTTTTTCTCATTCCAGATAGGTGAAGCTGGGTTTTCACCAGACATGGTAGCAGGTCTGGGGCTGCAGAGAGCGGATGAGGTTGCTAGTACGAGTCCAAGGATTGGGGATGATAAAATGAAGATAGGAAGGGCTAAAAGACTGGGTGAAATGGGGGAGTGTACAAAAAGCACCTAAAAGTGTCTCTAAGATAGAAGAGCAAGGGCAGGGGGAAACTGTAGCCAGGGAGTGAGATGTGACAGCTGAGATTTCAGGGATGGGGAAGGCCCTGGTGGATGTGGGTCCTGGCACAATGACGCTTGCATCAAATCCCAGCTCTGCTACTTAGAACCTGCATGACCTTGGGCAAATAATGTACCCTCTCCTCTCTATGATGCACTTTCCTCGTGTGTAAAATGGTAGGATAATAGTATTCCCTTGGAAGAGTTCGTTGTTGGAGCACCAAATGAGATAACATGTGGAGGCTTTAAAACAGTGCCTGGCATGGGGCAAGTGCACCACAATTACTAGCTGCTGCTATTGTTATAAAGGGCTATCCTGAGACTGCAGGGCCGAAGCTGAGTGTGAGTCCAGGGGACACTGAGGTCACTTAGGATGGCGGTGGGGCTTAGGTAGAGAGGAAGGGTGTGTTGAATTGAATGCTGCCGTTGGTGTGTTGAGGCGAGGGCTGTCGGAATGATGACCTGGCTGCCTGGGCGTCCTCCAGGGACATCTTCCAGGCTCCAACTCCTGCTCCCCTTCCCCCAGAGGAGCCCAGAGTAAACCCCAAGCCACTCAGAAGCCCTCAGTGCCTCCCAGCATTATGAAGTCCTGGGAGCTTTACATGCATCACCACATTCCATTCTCTTACAGCCCTGAGAGACAAGTATGACCATCCCCATCTCACACTTCAATCCATGGTTAGAGGTGAGTTGATCAAGGGCTAAGCTAGGCAGGAACTTCTTCCTTTGCTTCAACCAGAGCAACTCCTTTCTGTTGGTGTCCATGTGGATTTTCACTGAAGATATTGCTTGACAAAAGAATGCCACAGCTTAAAAAATAACAAGGATGGAAGGACTGAAAAGACCTGGACTTGATCACCTTTAAAAGGCTCTTAAAATTCGGATAATTTTTTGCTCTCAAACTGCACTGAAAACTTCCAAGTAACCCTTAGTATCAGTAGGACCCAAAGAGGTCTTTTCCCCCAAGGTCATTGCTAAGCATGCTCCTTTGGCATCACACAGATCCACAAATAAACAGAAATGTCAGGGATTCTGGGAGGCTCTGCTCATGGGCAGAGAAGGAGAAGGGGTGGTGCCAAAGGGAGCAGAGAAAAGGAGTATGATCTTGTTCCTTTCCAGATCTCCCTTGCTCATTGAGATTTGGCAGCAGCCTACTTCGATACACTTCAATACGTTCCCCGGGAGTGACACACAGAATGCAATGATCTGAGAAGCTTATCTGCTCACCCAGGCGGGTCACAGGACAAAGAGCTCGCAAAGGGAGAGCCCATTCTGCTCCACCCAACCCCACCCTACCCCTGTCCAATTCTGTCAGCAGTATGTCCACTTTCATTGCCCCATGTGTCACTTCTCTTCCCCGAGGGAGGGCGGGACCCTTGCCCCTGGTAATGGACATGGCTGGCTGTTCTGGAACAATCCCTACCCCTTATACACTTTCATTCCATCACTCATACTGCTTCCTCCATCTGGAAGAGAATGTCCTTCTGAGTCGGGAACCTCTCAACCTCCATGTCTGAGTGTAAAAATGACCTCTCTCAGGACTTCCCTGGTGGTCCAGTGATAAAGAATCTGCCTTCCAATGCAGGGGACACAGGTTCGATCCCTGGTCGGGGAACTAAGATCCCACATGCCGTGGGGCAACTAAGCCTGCGTGCCACAACTACTGAGCCTGCACACCTCAACTACAGAGCCCATGTGCTCTGGAGACCGTGTGCCACAGCTAGAGAGAAGCCCGCATGCCGCAAGGAAGATCCCATGTGCCGCAACTAAGACCCAACGCAACCAAGAATAAAATTAATTAATTAAAAAATAAAATGACCTCTCTCCCCCATCTTTATGCCCAGGGAGTGAGATTTTGGTTAATTTAAAATTTTTTTTATTTGTACTTTTCTATACTTCCTGGTTCTGTTGAATTAGCAGGTATTACAAATATAAAAGCAATAAAACTATTATTTTTATGTAGATTTCTTCTTTTATTATGGCTATTTACCCTTCAGGGTCCAGGAAGAACTTCCTGAGCCCTAGCCAGCAAAAACTTCTATCTCTTCCAAAACCCCAAAACTCTTCATTTCCCTCTCCCACATCCCTGAGCATTGTATGTCTGCAGTTACGGTGTTATGGCCAGGTCATACCTCCTTCCCAACCAGACTGCAAGTGCACTGTGGACCAAATTGGGTGATCTGTCTCCACTGCCCAACCTGCCACCTCCAATATCTCCATCATTTACCACCACCATTCCTCTTTTCCACAACACCACACTATCACACCCACCACCCACTAACATCACTGTCACCTCTACCCCCATCACTACAACCACTGTCACCCATTACCATCACTACACTCACCATCACTGACACCGCAACCAACAGCAACCACCAGAGTTACCACCACCATCATAATTACCATCACCACCATCACCACCACCACCACCACCATAACCCCTATGATAGGCAGAAAAATTACTTTCCAAAGATGTCCACAACCTAATCCCTGGAACCTGTAAGTATATTACCTTACACAGCAAAAGGACTCTGTAGATGTGATTAAGGATAAGGACCTTGAAATGCGGAAATTATCCTGGGTTATCTGGGTGGATCCAATCTAACCACATGAGTCCATAAAAACAGAGAATCTTTCCTGGCTGTGATTAGAGAGATTGACAATGAGAGGAGGGTCGGAGAGATGTGACATTGCTGGCCTTGAAGATGGAAGTAGAGGCCCATGAGCCAAGGAATGTGAATGTTCTCTAAGAGCTGGAAGAGGCCAGGAAATAGATTTTCCCTTAGAGCCTCCAGAGTGGAACTCAGCCGGCTGATACATTAATATTAGCCTAGTGAGCCCTGCATTGAACTTCTGACCTACAGAACTATACGGTAATAAATTTGTGTTGGTTTAAGCCACTAAATTTGTGGTACCTTTTGTGACAGTAATAGAAAATACAACCTCCATCATCAATACTGCCACAGTCACAACCACTCACTCATCATCACTACCCCACAAAACACTACCCTGCTACCATCATTAAAAACACCATCACAGGGGCTTCCCTGGTGGCGCAGTGGTTGAGAGTCCGCCTGCCAATGCAGGGGACGCAAGTTCGTGCCCCGGTCCAGGAAGATCCCACATGCCGCAGAGCGGCTGGGCCCGTGAGCCATGGCCGCTGAGCCTGCGCGCCCGGAGCCTGTGCTCCGCAACGGGAGAGGCCCCAACAGTGAGAGGCCCGCGTACCGCAAAAAAAAAAAAAACACCATCACAACCACCATCTCCAAAACCACCACAATCATGAACAACAAATCACTGTTACCATTACCCCCATTAAAAGTACGTTAACCCTAAAACAACACCTGTCACTACTATCCCCACCACCACCACCACCATAAATGACACTCCCCACCATCACAATCCACATTAGCACCACCACTTTTACCCCATCAACAACACTACAGTCACCACTGCCCATCAATACACTCCCCCCAAAAAACACCCATCTCACGCCACTACTACCCATCGTTACCAATACCAACAACCTATCACCACCACCCACTACCACCACAATATCAGCACCACCACAATCACCAACACTTAACAATACCACCCACCACTTAAAGCACCCGCTACCACTACCATCATCACCACCAATGCCACCCACTTCCACAACCATCACCACTCCTGAGAATGTGCATCATGAATGACTGGTTGGTTGGTTACATGAGTGAATGAGTAAGTATATGAATGAATAAGTAAAGGAATAAAGAAAAAGCCCCAGAATGCCTATGAAAGTCAGCTCCATCATTTGGTGATTTGTGGTGTGCAAGGTAAATAGATTTGCACGTCAGAGCTTCATCTTTTTAACATCCCTTTCGTCTTCCCAGCTACCCCATCTGCTGCCTTCTTCAGCCACTGTCTAGCACTCCCCAAAGCCTGAAGGAACCTCCTCCAAGACAGTGCTTGAGATCAGTGTGTCCAAATAGATGGCTGGCAAGGCTTTGAGACAGAGGAGCTGAAAGTCTGAGTTCTTGGTGAATGAAAGGTAAGTGTGCATCCAGTTGCCTCTCAGCTCCTGGAGCGATGATGTGGGGCTATCCAACGAGCTCTGAATAACAACCTAATTTAAAGTGTGGAGCAGGAAGGGAGAAGCAGTGCCACTCAACCCAAATTCTGGGGCTGTTTCTGGTGCCTTGGCTATTCTCACTGCCTATGAAACCCCAGTCTTGTCCTCCCAACTTCCCTCCTTGCCACTCAGCATATAGCCTAACACCCTGGGACATGGCTGGGAGCCAACAGATCTAAGTTCTAGCTTCTAGCTCCTGCCCTGACAATGGTTTTCTGGGTCTCTGTCTCCCATCTGAGCAATGGGTAAATTAGGAAAGATGTGTCTGGTGTTCCTCCAGTTCTGATGGTCTATAACTTAACATTTCTACCATTTCTTCTTCAACATGTGAAGTCAGTCTCCTTGGACGTATAATCCCTTTCTGTTCACATGCTTGATGGCAGACACAATTCCAAAGTAATGACTGAGCATCCAAGAAGAGCTGGAACCCTTTATCTTTATATCCAATGGCTCAGTCATGAATTTTAAGCCAGAAGGCCTCAAGGGTCAGCTGATCCAAAGCCTGACTGGGTATTCTCAAGATACCCAGTCAGGCAGTGCCATACTCCAAACCAGGGCCAGAGTTCCTGACATCCCTGCTCTGCTGAGCTCTTTCTGCAGCCCCAGGAAACCTGGAAGAAGCTACTGGATAAACCCCAACACTCTTCTTGAAGTCTCACCTCATACCCACATAGCTGCTGCAGCCCACACACCACCTGAAGAGTTGAAGTCCCAGCCCCCAATAAAGAAATCTTAGGACTTCTGAGGCCACATCATCCTATGAGCCTCAGAGAACCCAAAGGGAACAATAGCTGTACTCACCTTTGAAGCACTTCCCAGGGCTGGGTAGAGGAAGGAGATAGGAAGAAGAGTGGAGGGCTCAGTAAGTATAGCCTTCCCCATCTCTGCTTCCTGTCTCTCTCACACACTGTCTCTTTCTGACTCTCTTTTGGTCTCTTTGTCTGTTGGTCTTTGATCATTTTCCATCTCTATTTCTTTCTGTCTCTTGGTCTCTTTCTTTGTCTATATTTCATTCTCTATGTGTTTCTCTCTGTCTGCCTCTTCTCTCATCTCTTCCCTCCCCCTTCTCTCTCTCTCTCTCTTTCTCTCTCTCTCTGTCTCTCCTACTCATCCATCAGTGGTTCTGCTCTTAGAATTTAAAAGATTGGTGCCAATTTCAAGGTCATATTAATCCAGCTCTAGGAAAATCCCTGTTTGTGAAATAAGATATCCAGGAGTTACAACAATTCTTACAAAACTCCATGGCCTGGTGGAGAGGGAGGAGCTCAGGCCTAGGAGTGAGAGCCCTGGGTTTCTTTCTCAGCCCTGCTCCAACCTGCTGGGTGACCTTGGGAAGCCTTCTTGGGGCTTCAGCTTCTGTATCTATTTGGACACACTGATCTCAAACACTAGCTTCAGCTCTGACAACCTAGTATTCGGAAGGATCCAGATGTTCAGATTCCCCAGCTCAGCCAGTGCAAATCCTAACTGTGGGCCTCATCAACCACTTGCTTTTGTGCACACTGGCAGGGAATTCCACCAGAGTTCCCCATGCTAGTAGGTGTCTCTATGCTCAGTGATAAGGATCTTGCACTAATCCTTGCTTCTTTATGTTCCTCTGTTTAAATGTGGATGAACATGAGTTGGGTTTGGCAGCAGATAAACCAAGCCGCCCTTTGGGAAGATCTATCTATGATAGGTGGTTTGGAGGGGACCTCTCAAGTAGCCTGGTTGGGGACTGAGTCTAAAGGCAGAAAGCCAGAGAGGAGTTATTCCCTTTTTCAACAGATGTTTACTGAGCACCACCTATGTGCCAAGCACCCAACCAAATCAGACACTGCCTTTGCCTTTGTTATAATACGAAGAAGAAAGTGATTCTTCTCTGCTGAATGAGTTAACATTCTGTGGGAATCCAGAAGCTACAGTGCTTTGCTTTGAATGAAGAAATCAAGAAATGCTTCACAAGAAAGTGATAGCTGATCTGAGCCCTGGTGGGTAAGTAGGATTTCAATGGACAGAGAAGTGTGGGGGAAAGGTGTAGTCCAGGCAGAGGGAAGAGAGAGCAAAAGAATAGAGGGAACATTCCTTCAGAAACAACTGAGTAGAGAAACTGAGTTGAGTTCAGACTGTAGAGGGGTGTGGGAACCTACAAAAGGAAGCTAAGGAAATAAACTTTATCCTGGGGATATGGGGAGCCACTGAAGGTTTTTCAGCAGGGTAGTGACAAGCTCCAATTTATGCTTTAGAAAGATTCCACTGGCCATCAATGTGGCAGCTGGATGGAATAGCAGAGACAGGATGCAGAGACTATCTGGAAAGACCCAGAGAACACAGAAGTAGAAGCTGTGCCAACAATCAGAATAAATTTATACATCAGCATACATACCCTAGGCTACAGGGTAGGGGAAGAAGCCAAGTGGAGTGAGTCAGGGACAGGAAATGAGGTCTGAGTAAGACTTGGCAAAAGAGAATTCACCTTAAAAGACAAGTCTGTCAAAGCAGGGAGAGAGAGAAGGAAGAACATCTCAGAAGCCCCATGAATGAGCCCTGTATTTGAAAGAAATCACATGGGATAAATCAGCATACATCAGAGCTGGCAGGAGCACATTCAAAACAGTTCAATTCTGCATCCTCACTGCATGGATGGGGAAACCAAGATCCAAAGAACATGAAGGACTTGCCTGGGTTCTCTAGCAAACTCATGGTAGAACCTTGTCTAGAATCAAGAACTCCTGCCTCCAAATCCCACAGTTTACCCCCTCCCATATTTTGTCTGGCTAGTGTGTGGCTCCATCTTGCCAGGAAAAAAAGGACAATAGCCACAGGGACCACAGGAAGGTGCCTGGAATCCTAGCACCTGTTAGGCAGACAGAAAGCTGTGGTATCAGGGAGTGTCACTCCATTCAGAGTTCAGTGAGGGCAGAGCTAGGGCAGAGCCAGTGAAGGTAGAAAGAAAAGATGGGGAGAGGGATATTTTGAAAGAAAAGTTAGCAGGCTTAAATGAATGATGCTCCAAGAAGAAAGAAAACAAGAACCCAGGCATCCAAAAGCTCTGGTGATGCTGGATCCATACGGGATGTCATCATCATCAGGGAACAAGACCAGGTTAGAGGTGACCCCCAAACTGAGGAGACTGGGGGGCTGGAGAGGGCAGAAGACAGAAGGGCTTGTTTGGAGTGAAATTATGAGTTTGCTTGGGATAGGCTGAGTTCTAAGTGATGGTAGAACCCCAAGGCTAATTTTTTGAGCACTTACTCTATCATGGGCACGTGATAAGAGTTTTCAGCCTCACAAAACTCCTTGAGATAGCACAATTATTATCCTTATTGGATAGATGAAAAACTGAGGGATGGAGCTGTAAATAAATTTGTCCAAGGTTCCCCAGTTTGTAAATGTCCAAGCCAGATATCAAACCCAGGTCTGGCTAACTCCAAAGCCTGCTCTTGTTATTACTGTGCTCCAGTTCCATCACCAAGGAGCTACAGAGAGGAGACAGTTGAAGAAATAAGAATAGATAAACTTGGAAGTAGAGAGGACAGAGAAAAAAGTGAGAGTATGGTAAACCCCAAGCAAGACAATGAGCCCAGAAAGGAGTCAGAGAGGAGCAGAAAGAGATAGAGGGAGAATAAATAGAGTCTTTGTCACAGAAGCCAAAGTTGGGGGAAGTTTCAAGCCAAATGTCAAGCCTAGAAGACTCAGAAGGGAAAGTCAGAGTGCAGATGAGAGCTCTAGTTGGGGCAGGGCTAAAACAATCAGATCTGTGAAGGCATATCAGGAAACATGCCCTGACACACTCCAGGAAATAGCAAAAACAAACTCTGGGGATGGGGAGAAAATCTGATCTCCAGAGTTGCCTTTTGTATTATTAGATATGTTCAGTGTTCAATAGCAACAAAAAAATATAAGACATGCAAAGAAAAAGAGAGAATGTGTCATACATGCTGGGAAAAAGCAATCAATAGAAACTGTACCTGAGGAAATCCAGATATTTTAAATTAGCTCTTTTAATTATGTTCAAAGAACTCAAAGAAACCATGTCTAAAGAACTAAAGAGGGACTTCCCTGGTGGCGCAGTGGTTAAGAATCTGCCTGCCAATGCAGGGGACGCGGGTTCGATCCCTGGTCTGGGAAGATCCCACATGCTGCAGAGCAACTAAGTCCATGTGCCATACTACTGAGCCAAGCTCTAGAGCCCGTGAGCCACAACTACTGAGCCCGTGTGCCACAACTATTGAAGCCTGCACGCCTGGAGCCCATGTTCCACAACAAGAGCAACCACTGCAATGAGAAGCCCGCGTACCACAATGAAGAGTAGCCCCCGCTCACCACAACTAGAGAAAGCCACAGGCAGCAGCAAAGACCCAACGCAGCCAGAAAGAAAAAAAAAAGAACTAAAGAAAAGTATGAAAATAATGTCTCAGCAAATAGAGAATAACAATAAAGAGGTAAAAATTACAAAGACAAACCAAATAGAAATTCTGAGGTTGAAAAGTACTGTAACCAAAGTGAAAAATTCACTACAGGAGCTCAGTAGCAGAATTGAGCAGGCAGAAGTGTGAATCAGCAAGCTTGCAGTTAGGTCAATTGAGATTATCCAATTGAGGAAGAGAAATTTGCAAAGAGTGACTTAAAATAAGTAGACCCTTAGAGACCGTGGGACACTACAAGCATTCCATTATTCACATACTGGAAGTCCCAAAAGGAGAGAAGAGAGAGAAAAGGCAGAAAGAACATTTGAAGAAATAGAATCAAAAACTTCCCAAATTTGATGAAAAACATGGATCTACCCATCCAAGAACCTCAACAAATTTGAAATACAATAAACACAAAAAGATCCACACATAAATACATCATAACCAAAATATCAGAAGCCAAAGAATAATGGGGAATCTTAAAAGCAGCAAGAGAGAAGCAACTCATGTACAAAAGGGCCCCAATGAGGTTAATAGCTAATTTTTCATAAGAAGCCACGGACATCAATAGCCAGTGGGATGACATAGTCAAAGTGCTGAAAGAAAAAAACTGTCAATCAAGATTTCTATATCCAGACAAAAAAATTATAAGAAAAAAACAAAACAAAACACCTAGAGACCAATATCTCCTACGAATACAGATGCAAAAATCCTCAACAAAATACTAGCAAACTGAATCAGGTAAAATATAAAAAGGTATTATGCACAAGGACCAAATGGGACTTTTTTCCCAGGAATGCAGGGTTGGTTCAATATATGAAAATCACCCAATGAGATATACCATACTAATAGAATAAAGGGGGAATAATCATCTCAATAGACACAGAGAAAGCATTTGACAGACTCCAACGTCCTTTCATGATAAGCACTCAAGAAACTAGGAATAGAAGAGAACTTCCTTAACCTATGAAAACTTCACAGTTAACCTTACATTTAATGGTGAAAATCTTCATGGTAAAACCATGAAAGCTTTCTCCCAAGATGAGGATCTTCTCTTACTACTTCACAGCATTGTACTGGAGTTTTTAGCCAGGGCAATTAGGCAAGAAAAAGAAATAAAAGACATCCAGATTAGAAAGAAAGAAGTAAAACTAGCTCTATTTGCAGATAGCATAATCGTGTATACAGAAAATCTTATGGAATACACATACACATACACACACAATTAGACTAATAAATTCAGCAAGGTTGCAGGATACAAGATCAATATACAAAATACAGTAGTATTTCTGTACACTAGCAATGAAGAATCCAAAAATGAAATTAAGAAAACAATTCCATGTGCAGTAGCATTAAAAGAATAAACCATTTAGGAATAAATTTAAGAAAAGAAGTATAAGACTCATATACTGAAATTCCAAAACATCATTGAAAGAAATTAAGAAGAACTAAAAAAAATACAAAGATATCTTAGGTTCATGAACTTAATATTGTTAAGATGAAAATACTTCTCAAATTGATCTACTTATTCGACTCAATCCCTATCAAAATCTCAGCTAGGGAGCTTCCCTGGTGGCGCAGTGGTTAAGAATCCTCCTTCCAATGCAGGGGACACGGGTTCAATCCCTGGTCCGGAAGATCCCACATGCTGCAAAGCAACTAAGCCTGTGCACCACAGATACTGAGCCTGCGCTCTAGAGCCTGCGAGCCACAACTACTGAAGCCTGCGGGCCTAGAGCCCATGCTGTGCAACGAGAAGCCACGGCAGTGAGAAGCCCGCACACCAGAAGGAAGAGCAGCCCCCGCTCAATGCAACTAGAGAAAGCCCGTGCACAGCAACAAAGACCCAACACAGCCAAAAATAAATAAATAAATTTATTAAAAAAAAATCTCAGCTGGGTTGTTTGTTTATTTTTAAGAGACTGACAATCTAATCCTAAAATTCATAGGGAAATGTAAGAGATCCAGAAAATACAAAACAATCTTGAAAAATAAGAAAAATGTTGGAGGGTTTACACTTCCTGATTTTAAAACTTACTACAAAGTTACAGTAATCAAGACTATTTGGATCTGGTGTAAGGACAAACTGACAGATCAACGGAATAGAACTGAGAGACCAGAAATAAACCCATATATCTATAATCAATTAATTTTCCCCAAGATAGTTCAATGTGGAAAAAATAGTTTTTTCAACAAATGGTCCTGGAACAAGTAGATATCCATACGTAAAAGAATGAAGTTGGATCCCTCTCTCATACCACATACAAAAATTAAATCAAAATGGGCTAAACACCGAAATGTAAAGGCTAAAACTACAAAACAATTACAAGAAAACATGGGTGTAAATCTTCATGACCTTGTATTAGATAATGATTTCTTAGAATGACAACTAAAGCACAAGCAACCAAAGAAAAATAATAAATTGGACTTCATCAAACTTAAAAATGTTTGCTCTTCAAAGGGCATTATCAAGAAACTAAAGAGATAAGCCACAGAATGGGAAAAAATATTTGCAAATCTGAAAAAGTATTTGCAAACCCTTATATCTGATAAGGGTCTAGTATCCCAAATATTTAAAGAACTTTTAAAACTCAGCAATAAAAAGACAAATATCCCCCCAAAAATGTGGACAAAGGACTTGAAGAAATAAACTTTTCTCTAAAGAAGATATACAAATTGCCAATAAACACATGA
Organism: Neophocaena asiaeorientalis asiaeorientalis; assembly: GCF_003031525.2. Taxonomy (NCBI): domain Eukaryota; kingdom Metazoa; phylum Chordata; class Mammalia; order Artiodactyla; family Phocoenidae; genus Neophocaena; species Neophocaena asiaeorientalis. The sequence continues at coordinate 5,598,364 of NW_020185326.1, forward strand.
CATTATTAGGGAAATGCAAATCAAAACCACAGCGAGGGCTTCCCTGGTGGCGCAGTGTTTAAGAATCCGCCTGCCAATGCAGGGGACACAGGTTCAATCCCTGGCCCAGGAAGATCCCACATGCCGCGAAGCAACTAAGGCCGTGCACCACAACTACTGAGCCCGTGCACCTAGAGCCCATGCTCTGCAACAAGAGAAGCCATGACAATGAGAAGTCAGCGCACTGCCACGAAGAGTAGCCTCCGCTCGCCACAACTAGAGAAAGCCCGCACACAGCAAGGAAGACCCAACACAGCCAAAAATAAAAACAGATAAATAAATTTATATTTTTTAAAAAACCCACAGCAAAATACTACTTCATACCCACTAGGATGGTCATAATAGAAAAGACAGACAATAACAAGTGTTGTCAAGGATGTGGAGAAATCGGAACGCTTATGCATTGCTAGTGGGAATACAAAAGGGTACAGCTGCTTTGGAAAATAGTTAGGCAGTTCCTTAAAACGTTTTGCAGAGAATTACCATATGTCCCACATAGTCCACTCCTGGATATACGACCAAGAAAAGTGAAAACGTATGTTCAGATAAAAACTTTTACATGAATGTTCACTGTAATATTATTCATAATAGCCAAAAAGTAGAAACAACCCAAATGTCCATCAACTGATGAATGGATAAACAAAATATGGTATATCCATCCAATGCGATATTATTCAGCCATAAAAAGGACTGAATTACTGACACATGCTACAATACAACGAACCTTGAACACATAATGCTAAGGGAAAGACGCTAGACACCAAATGCACCGCATTATATGATGCCATTTCTATGAAGTGTCCAAAATAGGCAAATCCATAGAGACAGAAAGACTAGTGGTTGCCAGGGGCTAAAGGGAGAGATGAATGGAGAGTGATTGCCTAATGGGTACAGGATTTTTTGGGGGGTGATGAAAATGTTCTAGAATTAGATAATGATGATAGTTGTACAATCTGTGATCATACTAAAAACCACTGAATTATACACTTTAAAAGGGTGAATGTTATGGTATGTAAATTATATCTCAATGAGAAGGAGTAGGTAAAATTTTCCAAAGCAAACATTGAGTGGTTGCTTAATCCCTGAGAACATCAAGAACTCATTTAAATTATCCAGAAAAAAACAGATTTTATTCAACTGTTAAATTCTTTTGAATATATTACTCTGAAGGCTAGCTTATGTTGCATTTTGTACTACCTTCTTACGAAGTGGTATATTAATTACAGCTGGATTTATAGAGAAATGTCTGCAAGGTTGTTATCTGAAATGTCAACAGTGGTTGCCTCTGGGAGATGGTATCTTCTGTAGTTTTAAATTTATTCTAATGCTTTTATGTATCACCTACATTTTCTATATGCATATATATCAACTTTATAATCACTAAAATCCAAAGCTCTTTTTTTTTGGCAAAAGAAAAAACACTGGCTATTTTGAGAAAATGTTGATAGATAATTTAAAAAATTCTTTCTACTCACATGAAACCCATAGCATTTTGCTAGTTGCTCCCAAGGGGGGAAAAATGCCCAATTAGCCAAGTGATCACAATTCAAGAATTATTTTTTAGATAATGAAAAAGGCCCTGTGCTAAGCCGTGCTGTGTGAGAGAGAAGGACGTTTAGGGCATGGTTTCTGCATTCAAGAGTCTTTTGATGTAGTAAGGGACCTCAGATATGTAAATAAATAACTGAAAGAAGGCAGAACAGAAGTCTAGCAGAGAGGCACCCGAGACGCTGCAGAATCCCTGAGGAAGCTGTGATTCACCACCACCGAATTCAAAAAGACCGACAGCTTTAGAGTCTGGTCTTGAAGGCGAGTTGGATTTTACTTGGGAGGGAGCAGGGAGCCAAGGCCAAGGGTGAGGCATTTCTGAGCCCTGCCCACCTTTCCTGTCCCCCACCACACCTCCCCTTCGAGGTCCTGGCCTTCCTGAACCACTTACACTTCTGGGCACTGGCTGCTGTTTCAGGCCTTCATGCTGTTGTTCACCTGGAATGCCCTTCCCTCCCTCATCACCTCACTCTCTCCCGCTATTCTATAAGACTCAGGTTCCTGTCACTCTTCCAAAAGAATTCTCCTTGACTGAAACAGGTTGAGTTCAAGACCTCCCACCTGTGCTCTGACAGCATTCTGCATCTGTCTCTATTGCTGCACTCTACACCCTGCATTGTAATGATCTGTTGAGTATTTGTTTCCTCCACCAGATTGTGAGCTCAGGTGAAGGAGGGGCTGGGAACCTCGCACAGAGCACAGAGCACTAGTGCTCATTACTGAATGAAACACACACTGTAGCTAGTCCTAGGGATGGCAGCCACACAGCTCTGTGTGCCCAGCACACGCTTCTACTCCCTTCTTCTAGGAGCCCACCCTGCCCTTCTGGCCACAGAGTTGGGCCAGCAATGCTGGCTGGGCCAGTTATCACTCCCCATGCCCCAGATAGTGAGATTGGTCCAGGGAGGCAGGAGGCTCAACCAGGCAACTCAGAGTCCCTCCCCCAGGGCAGCAGGGAAGAGGTACACTTTCCCCATTGAGGAGTTCAGCATTATTGCTTGCCAGGTAGACAAAACCTATCTGCAGGAGAGAATGACACACAAGACAAGCAAGCACAAATGAGAGGAAAGCAGAAACGGTGTGATGGTAGTTACTGACAGTCTTGGAGACCCTGGTTCCAGTCCTTGAGAGTCCCAGAGCTGGGCTCATTATCTTTCAATAAATACCTTCATGGGTATAAGCTAGTCAGGCTGGGTTTCTGTCAATTACAAGAATATCCCTGTCCAGTGCTGGGGTCCTCAGTAAGACATACAGCTGGAAAGATCAGTGAAGGCCAGATTGAGGAGGATTTCTTAATGCCACATAAGGAGTGTTGGAGTTTACATTATAGGTGCAGTAATGGGTAATGGGTAGTCAGAGCCTCAGGAGATGACACCAGCAACATGTAAGTTTTGAATTAGAAGGAGAGGAGAGAGGAAAGGCCAGTTGGAAATGCAAAATAAAACCACCCCTATATATCAGAGAAGTCAAGGAGAAAGAAGGTTGAAGAAAACCCTGATTTTATTAGGTAGGAAAGAGCAACAAGGCTTGTGATAAATGGAGAAGTAAAGGAGAAAGGTGGACATGTTGAATAAATTGTCATTTCTAAAACACTGCAAACAGTCCCATGTGCAAACATTAGTCACTAATACAAATGTCTCAGGGGTTTTATAAACAAGCAAGCCATTGCCAAGACTTACATCTGGCAGATGATACATCCATCATGTGTAAATACTTCACGTAGCATCGATTACCCTGATCAATTTTAGGCATCTATCATTTTCCAGGCCTGCAACCCAGCACAGGGAAATTACAAAGAAACAAAATGTTCTGATCATTCTACAGCTATGGCTGGCTCATAGGAAAACAGTGAATAAATCCATGGCAAAACTCAGGTGGCTTCTGTAGCATAAAGAAAAAAATTGCTATTTTGTTGTTCCATAGAATTCTTTCTTAACCTATATCAAGAAACCATTATTTTCAAAATTCACTTCAAAAACCATCCTCATCTTCGGAGGGAGAAAGATCAATAGTGATATCCAAGAAATATGGACAAGAAATGCTTAAAACTAGGAGCCGCAGTCATTGGACCTGATACAGCAGCATGACATCTGGTTAAAGGAAGAGAAAGTAAGACTGGAAAGGTGGAAGGCTGTAGGGAGGTTTTATTGTGTAGGCAAAGGGGAGTTGTAAGAGGTTTTTTAAGCAGGAAAAAGACATGGTCAAAACGGTTCAGAAAGGGCCTTTTCTAGGCAGGCATGGAAGGTAATAAGATCGCTGCAAGTGGGGAGGAAATCAGCAGACTCAGGAATGTCAGTCAAGAGTGATGGTGGGGGTTGAAATGGGATGTGAGGAGCCCTTAAGACAGAGGTGGTAGCTGAGGCCCTGCAATGAGCAGGAGAGAGTGACTGACATGCTAAGGACAAAGAAAGCAGCTGGTGCTCACTGAGCCCTTACTGGGTACCAGCGCTACCTTGGGCACTTCCTACTTACTATCTCATTTAGTTCCTCAAAACAATCCTGCAGGGTAGCCTTTATTATTTCCAAATTTATATATGACAGAAAGGAGGCTCAGAGAGGTTGAATAGCTTGCCTGAGACCACAAAGATCTTTTGGATACAAAAGCCTGTGTCTTTTTCAATATGAGACACTACCTCCTGGTGTACATTATTTATCACTCTCAACTTCATCAGGTAGGAGCTGGAGCTAAGATTTAAAACTGGACTGACACCAGCCGGCGAGTGCCCAATCCTGGATGGGAGCCCAAGTTCGACCTGCTCCCATTTCCCCCTCACCTCCAAGGCAGCTGACCTGTTTAATGAGCCTTTGTTCTGCCACATTGTGTAGCTCCCTCGTGTTCATTGTTAAACCAGGTCTTATTGGGTTTGTTTTAAAGGGGACCCTAAGAAGGGCCTGGGGGAGGATGTGGGATGGGGATGGCTCTTCCTCCCACCAGGAGGAGCCTCAGCACCTTTGAAAATAATTCCTCCAAAGTCTCCTAAAACCCTAGGTCTCTATCCAGCTGCCCTGGCCTGCTGAGGTAATTTCCAAAGCCCCAGACTTGAAGGCTCACAAATCCTCTGTTCATGTTCAGACATATAAATTGCATTAGAGGAGAGGAGAACTATGCGCCTGGTGGTGTGATCTCCGAAGAAAAGGCGCTGGAGTTCAAGTGCACACACGTGAGCACACTTGGCACCTGGCCCATCTCTAGCAGAGCCCGGCGGGAAGGCTGGGCCTCTCCAGCCCTCTCCAGGCTAAGATGAAAGGAGCCCATTTCCCTCTTAAGAGCGTCCTAGTTGTGAGGGAGAGGGATCTCCCGCACTAGCAGGCTCATGCACACACACTCCAGGTCATAGTCACTAGAATTAACAGTGTTCTGGGCTTGGCCCAGAGGGTCTGATGGAATATATGGGGCAAACAACTTTTCCTGCAGACATACCAAAGATTCTGGATTTTTTCCTTCAGCACTTCCATCTAGTAGTTTACCAGAAATCCCAAGAACAAAATATTTTTCAATCTGTTCACATCTCCCTTAAACCCCTGATCTGTTTTAGGTTTTGTGCTGGGTTCTAAGGACCCAGAGGTGAATTGGAAATGGCCCCTGATCTCAAGTTCTCAGTCCAGGGGGGAAAGCAGACAGTGAATGGGGTCAAGGACTTAAAAGGGGTCTTGGCAGGTTTGGACGCAAACAGACTTGGGTTCACATTCTCAGTCTTCATGCGTGCTAGTTGTGTGGCCTTAGGCGAGTCATTTGAATATATGAGCCTCTGTTTCTTCATCTGGAAGTTAAAATCTACCCAGCAGAGTTGGTATATGGAAGAGAGAGAGAGGATTGGTATAGTATCCAGGACAGAAAAGATGTGCCATATATGCTATTGATTATTAAGAGAAGAGAGTAAATATTTTCAGTTGAAAGAATTAGTGAAGGTTTCCTGGAGGAGGTAATATCTACATAAGACCCTAAAAGATGGATAGATTTTGACCCATAAAAAGCCAGGAAACATGGTTGTGAGGGATTAAAGGGAAGGATACACAGGTGGCGTGCAGGGGCTTTTTAGGGCAATGAAATCCTTCTGTATGATACACTAATAGTGGATACGTGTCATCATGCATTTGTCAAAATGTACAACACAAAGAGTGAACCCTAATGTAAACTATGGACTTAATAATAATGTGTCAACATTGGTTCATCAGTTGTAGGAAACATATTACATTAACACAAGATGTAAATAATAGGGGAAACTGGAGGGGGTGCTGTGTGTGGGAACGCTGTACTTTCTGATCAATTTTTCTGTAAACCTTAAAAACAAACAACAACAAAAAAGCCAGGAAATCCTGATCTAGCCCCTTGGGGCTGACTGGGGGATCACTACCTATAGACATGGGCCCATGCTTGCCTGTGTGGACACTCAGCCTGTTATAGAGGTCTTTCCAATGCCCAGCTGAAGGCTACCTCCCTGAAGCTCCCCCCCACTGGGCCCAACTCATCCCTTGGCAGCCTCACAGACAGGCTTTCTCAGCCTCAGGACAGCCCATTCGAGATTTGTAGGCAACGTCCCTTGAATCTGTCCTTCTTCAGCTAGAGAGCTCCTAATCCTTCACTTGTTCTAACACAATACAGTTTCCAGGCTGCCCTCTCCACCCCAGACATACTCCAGGACACAAAACCCCAGGAATGTCTGGTGCAGCCCAGAGTGTATAGAAATTTAACATCCTTCCTTCTAGACATTATTTCATTAGAGCATCCTGAGAGCCTCTCAGCCCTTGCAGATGGCCCCTCATACTTCCTACTCATCTCCATCAATTCCATCACCTGAGCCCTTCTCTCACTTACGTCTGTTGAGCCAGAATTCTGCAACTGGATTTTTAGCTCCAAGAGTAAGACTTGATATTGATCCTGGATAAACTCCACCCTGCTATGGGGCCATCTACAAGACAAACCAGTTGGAAACTGGAACACAAAGAGCTCCAGACAAGCCTTTTGGAGGGCTTAGAAGCAGGTGAGGAGCAGCTGAGATGGTCCTGGCCCTGCTCTGGCCTCAGCTCCTCCATCTTCCACATGGGCTTTCCTGACAACCAGGAGAAGTGATCATACTCAGGTGATCATACCCCACCCCCAGGAACAACAGACTCTGAGAGGTCAACTTATACATCCTCCTCCTGCCAGACAACACCTCCAATCTATATGAACAGGAAATTCTACAGAAGTTCTGATGTGCAAAATTGTCCCCATGTGCAAGCAAGTGTCCCCATAACTTGTTAACACACGGCCTTCCCAGGGTGGAGCACCCTGGTGGCTTCTGGGGACCCCTGCTCATGATAAATCATAAAGCTGGAAGTTCGAAGCTTGGAAGACATTCCCACAGCCAGTCAGGGACACAAGCCAGCCTCCTCCTACCGGCCAAGGGTGCTCATCCCCCATCCCAGCAGCTTGCACTGTGGGAACCCGGCCATCTCTCCAAGAAACACAATTCAGCTGCTCCCAGCCCTGAAGCCCTATCCAGAAGCTGATTAAAGGTCTAACTTGCTTAGCTGCCTCCTTATGTCATTCACTATTTGGCCCATTGGAAAAATATAAAATTAAAAAACAGAGGCAGGTGATGTTGCTGACCACAGCAATGATCTAGAAGACAAACCTAAGGGTCACTTACCTTTGAAATTCAATTCATTTTGAGTCATCAAATACTAATATAGGGTTTAAAATGAAGTGATCCAGAGTTACACTGGCAAAATGGCAGGGTAAGGATTTCCAAAAATCCTCTCTGCACAAGCAATGAAAACACTGGCAAAAATTGTCAGAATCAACTTTTTCTGAACTCTGGAAATTAACCAAAGGCTTGCAGCAATCCAGGGAACATTTACTCAAGAAACAGTATGTTCATTCAAAGACTTGCACGTGAATGCTCATAGCAGCATTCTTCATAACTGCCCAAGTGTGGAAACGACCCAAATGTCCATCCAGTGAAGAAAGGAGAAATGTGGTATATCCACACACGGCAATATTATTTGGCCATAAAAAGGAATGAAGGGGCTTCCCTGGTGGCGCAGTGGTTGGGAGAAGCTACAAAATGGATGAACTTGAAAACATAGTAAGTGGAAGAAGCCAGTCAGAAAGGCCACATAGTGTATCATTCTATTTCTTTGAAATATTCAGACAGGTAAATTCATAGGGACAAAAAGTAGGTTAGTGGTCGCTAAGGGCTGACAGGAGTGGGAAATGGGGAGTCATGTGAATGGACGTGGGGTTTCTTTTTAGGGTGATGAAAATATGCTGGAAATAGACAACGGGGATGGATGCACAGCCTCATGATATAATAAAAATGACCGACTTGTTTACTTTTAAAGGGTGAATTTTTATGGTATATCAATTACATCTTAATTTTTTTTTAATACCCAGTAAACTAAAAATACAAACAACAAAACCCAAAAAGCAACAATAGCAAAAACACATAAATTATCTCTGGTAAAGCCAGAGATATTTTTATTTAACATAAAAATAGAATTTGGATAATAAAATAAAGTCTAACCTTTTTTTTTTTCTCCTCTGTGTTTAGTCTAGCTTGACTTGCTCAGAGGGGCCGCTGGCAAAGGCCTGGTGCCCCGCACTTCAGACCACAGCTCCTAGTATGGAAGGGTGCGCCGCCGACACCTCAGCTCCGGGCCGTGTGCGGAAGCTGCGCTCCACATTCAATTTAAGATGGCGGGGCTTCAGTAGTTAAGAATAGCGCAGTAGTTAAGAATCTACCGGCCAATGCAGGTGGCGCAGTAGTTAAAGAGCCCGCCTGCCAATGCAGGGCACGTGGGTTCTGAGCCCTGGTCGGGGAAAATCCCACATTCCGCGGAGCAACTCAGCCCGGGTGCCAGAACTACTGAGCCTGCGCTCTAGAGCCCGCGAGCCACAGCTACTTAGCCCTCACACCTGGAGCCTGTGCTCCACAAGAGAAGCCACCGCAATAAGAAGCCTGCACGGCTCGATGAAGAGGAGCCCCCGCTCCCTTTAACTAGGAAAGCCCGCGGGCAACGAAGACCTAACACATCCAAAAATTAAAAGATGGTGGCGGCAGCGGGTCGTGTGCCGAGACACTGCACACGGGCACTACAGAAGCACAGCTGCTCCCGCCTCGCGAGAACTCCTCTGACTGACTGACGCGATCCGGATAAAGCCCCCCAGATGGCCTGTCGGAGAAGCGTGTACTCTAGAGCGCAGGCTCACACCTCTTCATTGTTTGATCAAAGAATAAAACTTTGTGGGCTTCCCTGGTGACGCAGTGGTTAAAAATCCGCCCGCCAGTGCAGGGAACACGGGTTCGAACCCTGGTCCAGGAAGATCCCACATGCCGCGGAGCAACTAAGCCCGTGCGCCACAGCTACTGAGCCTGCGCTCTAGAGCCCGCGAGCCACAACTACTGAAGCTCACGGGCCTAGAGCTCGTGCTCTGCAACAAAAGAAGCCACCGCAATGAGAGGCCCATGCACCGCAAGAGTAGCTCGCAGGAACTAAAGAAAGCCCGCACACAGCAACGAGGACCCAACGCAGCCAAAAATTAATCAATTAATTAATTTTAAAAAAACCTTTGCTTCTGAACTTTGTCTCTTTCTGTTGGCTCGAATGACACCAGGCAGGAGGACCCTTGTTGGGGCCCGACAGGAAAGTGTCAGCAACAAAACTGCATCTGTTCTGCTGTTTAAAACTCTTCAAGAGTTCCCAGTTGCTCTTAGATTGAATCAGACTCTGCATGACCCCCCTCCCCCTGCAGCCCACACCAATCTCCCTGCCCTGCATGGAAGCCACAGCGGCCCCTATTGTGTCTCAGGACTCATGCACTCTGCCTGGAGCACCCTTCCCTTCAGGGCTACTCACTCTCAATCACTGGGTCTCAGCTCACAGTCCCCTCCTCTGTTCATCCACTCCACAGCACTCGACTCAATCCATACCCACCACGTGTGATTTGCTTTCTTGTTTGTTATCTAGTGCCCACCCGAGAAATGAACTCCATGAGGGCAGGGACTTGGCCTGCTTTGTTCACCATAGCACACAGTGGTCATTCACTGCATGCTTTTTATAATGAATTAGTGATGTCCTCTCAAAGCTTGCTGTTGTTTGGAATTAAACATTTTTTTTCTTCTATTCCTTGCAATATGTCTCTTTCCAAGAAAGACATTTAGTCTAATTGGTCCCCTGATCAGGATCTTTTTGAATCACATGAAAGACATATGATGATGGTAGGGGTTGGGGTCATGACACTTGTCTAATAAGGGGATATTCCATTCTGTATTGGAATGTCTCAGGCCAAGATGAACTAACTTCTGTCCTATTGGCCATGTTAGCAGCTTGAGGGGCACCAGGAGGCACTGCTGCCCCACAGAGCTCTCACTTTCTGGTAGAATGACTTATTTTCCCTGTTTGTGGACACACTGAAGTGAGCCGGCCTGGTGCCCTTCCCGCATTGTGTGACTACCGCGTTAAGGTGCCATGCTGAGAGGAAGGGCTCCTCTTGGCCGTTGATTGGAAGATCCTGCCAGACCGTCTCCAGCTTTTTTCTTAGCTAGTATCAGCCCCCTCCTCACCTCAGACTTCCACGAAATTTCTCACGCAGATGTCTCTGTTTCACAGGCATGGAGAAGATACCCACTTAGATGATTTTCATACTGTTTTCATGAATACCAACAGTACTTCCTTCTATACACATCCCTGTGCACACGATTTTGCATTCTTATCTGTTTATTTCCTCAGATACATTCTTAACACTAAAATTACTGAGTTCAAGAGTATTCATACTTTACAATTTGATTACCAAGTTGCTCTCCATAAGGGTTGAACCAATATATGCTCCTCCAGGAGTATATAAATTCCTGTTTTTGAAGGCATTTCCCAAGAATTTTAAACTCCCAATTCCCACCTTACTATATTTTACTTTTCATGGAGGTTGAAAGTAGACTCCCTGTCTCACTGGAGAAATTTGGTGGAGGGGGGAATCCGTCCTGTAGGGGAGCAGCGTGGACAAAGAGGAGAAGGGTTGCTGCCTCCCGGGTACATCCTGGGGCAAACAGTGTCTCAGGCGGTCGCCCGTCCTCTGGGTGAAAGTATCCTAATTTCAGGGGCCCCAGACAGCAGAGGAGGAGTTACAGTGAAGCAGCCTTTGTAGGATTCTCTGAAACATTCCAGACACTTCCAAAGAGCTGCTTGGAGAAGAGCCCTGCCAGGACTTTCCTCAAACTGTTCTCTCTGTGTCTTTCCCCACCTCCCCAGGCCACCCCCTCTTCTGCTGGCTAAGGTCAAACTCATCTTAAGCAACAAGAGAACACTGCTCCCCTCCCCGCGCCCATCAAAATGGTGAGGATTTAAATCAGAAAATACTGTTGGCAAGTGTGCAGTGAGATCGGAGAGCGCCTGTGTTACTGGTGGGAGCGTGATGGTCCGTAGGATTCCAAAGCCAGAGCAATGGTCACACCCTTTTTCTCCAGGAATTCTATTCCTCAAGATCTGCCTAAGGGAATAACCAGGTGCTGTCACAGGTTTCACATACGAGGATGCTCACTCAAGCATTATTCATAGCAGCAACAAATTTGGAAACTACCAAAATATCCTATGATAGTGAAGTGGTTACACAAATCCAAAGACTCAAATACTGAACAGCCATTCCATATCATGTTTTTGAAGAATATTTAATGACATGGGAAAAGACGACACATGAAATGAAAAAAAAGAGACTGCTGCCAAATTATATCTACACGACGATTTCAACGTTGTTAAACGTAGGTAAGAAGCCTTGACGGTTACTCACTAAAATGTTTATGGTGGTTTCTCCGGATTAAGCGTGGTTATAATTATCTTTTTCACTCATTTGTGCATTTCCCAAATTTTCTTTAAGGAGCGTATATTATTTTTAAATTTGAACAAAAATATTAAAAATAAAGTCCTATCATTTTCCAAGGCTCAGCTGAAATTATACTTTTTCCTGGAAACCCTCCTAATGGGTGTGACAAGCGTTTCAACGATGTGGCCATTAACGTGACAAGTTTCTGTGCCTGTCAGCTCTGGTCATTGAACCTTAGCCCTTGCACCTCTTTTGTGGCATTCATCTCGGTCTCTCTTGCTTTACAGTTATTTAATAAAGTGCCCACCTGCTGCCCTCTCCCCAGGGAGAGGAGGCAACCCAAGGGACAGGGACAAAGTCTTTGTTTTTGTCCTGTTTTTCTAGGGCAGAGGACAGTGAATGTTTATTGAATTTGTTGACTGTGATCAGTCAGATTGTCCAGAGAACAAGAAATTCTAATTGTATCCTGAAAACCTAGATCAGTGGAGCTCATATTCCAAGATCGGATCGAGACCTCTGCTTCTGACCATGGCCTGTAAGAAAGGGCTTGGCCGGGGCTTCCCTGGTGGCGCAGTGGTTGGGAGTCCGCCTGCCGATGCAGGGGACACGGGTTCGTGCCCCGGTCCGGGAGGATCCCACATGCCGCGGAGCACCTGGGCCCGTGAGCCGTGGCCGCTGAGCCTGCACGTGCCCAGCCGCTGCGCAACCACGCAAGCAACGGTCCGCCGCACGCTCACAACTCCTTGGTCGTACTCGCTGTCTCCCTCCATTTCTGGCCCATGCCATGCTCCTTTCAACCTAAGGGCCTTCACACTTATTCCCTTGGCATGTTCCCTTTGTCCCCAGAAAGCCGGCCATCTTCTTGTTATCTGTCAAGTTCAACTCCACAATAGGCTGGTATGGTCCTCCCAATAGTCATGTTCCTTCCTATCCTTTCCCACAGTTTTCATTCTATATTTGTGTGAACATTTGCTTTATGCTCGTCGCTCCTGCTTCACTAGAATTCCCAGAAAGCCAGGTCTGTCTTGATGATTACAGCTGGTCCCAGCCTCTGGCACACAGCTTGGCACAATCGGGGCTGAATGAACGAAAGGAGACAGATGATGTGGAAAGGACCTGGCAATTAGTAGGCATATTTTTCCACTTCCCTCCATCCCTAGATCCCAGAGCTGATCCAACTCCCTGCATTCAAGCTGATGATGTGGCATCAGAGTTTTAGAGCCAGCCAAGGCACAGAGAGGTGAAGAGTCTCGTGGGGCACACAGCTTGTTTACAGTAGGGTGGGGTCCAGAGCCCAAGCTCCCGACTCCTGGCACAATACTCCAAAGAGCTAGCACATGGAGTTGGAAGCAACCCGAGGACAGGCTCTGTTTTCCCACTTCCCAAATCCCTTCCAGGGAATGAGTCCTGATATGGTAGATGAGAGTGAATAAAGTCTTTCATGCCATTATTTATCACCAGGGCAGGGAACCCGGAGCTCTGGCCTGTTTGGATCTAGGTCAGTGCAACAACAGTAATCCCTTGCGTCTTTACACTGCATTGTCATTTGTAAAGCACAGTTGTTCTCTTGTTTTAGCTTCACAGAAATCCTGTGAAGATGGGCAAGCAGCTGATTAACCCATATAACACATGAGAAACAAGAAGCCCAGAGAGGCATGTCAGTTTGCCCAAGGTCACACCGCTGGTTAGTGGAAGAGACAAGCCTGGAAGCCAGGCCTCCTGATAACTAGTCCAGAGCTCTTTCAGTATTTCTAGCATCTAGCCATGACACTCAAATATTTCTTTATTTTTCTTTATGTTTTCTTTATTTTTATTTATTTGTTTGTTTATTTTTGGCTGTGTTGGGTCTTTGCTGCTGAGCGTGGGCTTTCTCTAGTTGCGGTGAGCAGGGGCTACTCTTTGTTGCAGTGCGCGGGCTTCTCATTACGGTGGCTTCTCTTGTTGTGGAGCATGGGCTCTAGGTACACAGCCTCCAGTAGGTGCAGCATGCGGGCTCAGTAGTTGTGGCACACAGGCCCTAGGGTGCTCAGGCTTCAGTATTTGTGTCTCATGGGCTCTAGAGCGCAGGCTCAGTAGTTGTGGTGCACGGGCTTAGCTGCTCCATGGCATGTGGGATCCTCCTGCACCAGGGATCGAACCCATGTCCCCTGCATTGGCAGATGGATTCTTAACCACTGTGCCACCAGGGAAGTCCCAAGTCTTTGTTTCTTATAGTACTTTTTAGTCAATGACATCTCAGTATTGTTGGCCATTTGAAAACAGCTCAGGGAGGAGCTGATGGTGTGATGGGTGTGGCCCCCCATGACTCTGGCTGTCTCCGGGCCCTGGTTTCCATCACCCCAATCATGTGGTCTGGACCTTATGGCTTAAAGTTCCTTTCCTGGCCCCTCTGCTCCGATCCTGACTCTAAGAACAAAACAGATCCTGTACTCTTCCTCCAGGCCCAGCCCCTGCAAAGCAGGCAGGACAGGCATGGGGAGTGTTTGTGATGGAATCAGAACCAGGGATTATGTGTACCAGAGAGGAAAGTGCAAGCACTTTCCAGTTGGCAAGAATTTGGGCTGTGAAACAGAGAGAGAAGAGAAAGGATGGGGGTCAGGAGCAGAATTCAGAACTCTTAAGAATCTGTCATAGAGATCTTAAGAACAAAGAATCATAGGGACTTCCCTAGCGGTCCAGTGGTTACAACTCCACGCTTCCACTGCAGGGGGCTCGGGTTCAATCCCTGGTCAGGGAACTAAGATCCCTGCATGCTGCGCAGCCAAAAAAAATAAAAGAACAAAGAATGATATGTATTAGGAAAAGCCCAGCTTGGATGTTAAGTTCTGACTTCCAGTTAGATTTCATGCTATAACCTTGGATAGGTCACTAATACATCCCTGGACTTTCATTTTCTCATTTGTAATATTGCATGGAAGGGGAGGGGTTAAGATGTCAAGCTTCCAGTCTTCCCAGTTTGTTCTGGCTGATCCCCAAACTGTTGCTGTGACGGTTCCCAGGAATACCTTACATGAAGGATCACTTAGTAAAATATCCAAAGAAAGCAAGTCCTCATTATCTGGGACACCTTAGAACAGTGCTTTAAGAACATAGGCTCAGAAGCCAGACTCCTTGAGTTCAAATCCAAGCTTGCCACTTATGAACTGTGTGACCTTGGATCAGTTACTAAATCCCTCTGTGTTTCAGTTTCCTCCTTTGTAAAACAAGAATAATATGTATACCATTGCATAGGGTTGTTTCTTGGATCAAAGGAGTTAATGCAAGTAAAGCACTTAAAATAGGGCCTGAGATATGGTAAACGTTCATTAAAAGTGACTCTTATCATTACCTAGCAAAATCTGACACTCTCCATTCCACTTAAATGAAATTTACTGATAACTGATGCTTTCCCTTGGCCCCAATGTTAAAAAGTATAATTACTTTGGATATAAATTAAGAACTACAATCATTTTGAATGCAAACCTTTCCAAAGCACACTGTAAAATGCCTTGCTTTCTTAAACAGGATCTATTAATTATAGTTCCCCTCCTTTCCTGATTCAGGCTGAACAAGAATGGGAGATCACTGTAGACTAGATCATTTCTAAAAACATTCCTAGTCTAAATTCTAAGATCTCACAGGTAGAACAGGTAAGGTAAGCCCACCTCCATCCTGGGGTGGCTTGTGACATGCCCCCGTCACGGCAGAGTCCCCGGGTGTGGATGGGTCCCCGGGAGCCCAGTGCCCATGCCATCCCTTCCACCTTCTGTGCTGTCTGACTCTCTAGGGTCTTCTTGGGCCGAGCATCAGGGTCGACAGCAAAGTTATGCTCCCAGGCTCCTGTGCTCTCCCAATATGTTGAAACTCAAGCCGTCTGGCAAGAAATTTGGCTCCAGTGGTGCCAAGGATGGCAGTCTGCCCACTGCCCCACTGTGTGCCAGGGCTGGCCTGCAGGCTGGAGCTTGCTTCCCTTCTACCCAGGGCTTGCATCAGACCAGGCAGGGACCATGGGCTACCTGGCTTCCCACGTGGCCCAGGAGAAGGTTTCTGGCAAGCCCACACCAGCACTCAGGACGCCCCTCTCAGCCCCTTTGAGGAGAGGCCCTCAGAGCTGAACGGGAGCCAGTGATGGTGGGGTTCCTTGTCACTGGCAGAAAACCTCCTATCCCAAACTGGAGAGCCTCTGATTTTTTCCCCAAATGGGAGAACCTCTGCCTCTTGCAACCTCACCTGAGGCAAGGTTAGACGTGAACTGCTGAAACTTGATGAAGGAAATCTCTCTAATGGTCCACAGAAAATGGAGGGAATGTCTCTGCTTAAGCTTTAGGGTCAGACAGATAAGCCTCCAAATGTGTAGTCAAGTTACCTAACCTCTCTTGCAAGACTGGTGTTTTTGGGTTTTTTGTTTTAGCTCTCAGAATGGTGTCTGGTATATAGCTTAATAAATAGTAGTTGACTCTTCCCCTTCCTGGAAGCTTCCTCATCATGCCCAACACACACAAACACACACACACCCCAACCACACGCACATAAACACACATGCCTTTCCCAACGAGGGCCTGGAAGCCTGGATTAAAGAGGAATTGGAAAGAAGTTCACTTTCACTTTCTTTCAATGAAAGAAGTTCACAGTTCACTCCTCACCATTGCCTCCCTTCCAAGTATGACTCTTTCTCTCCTCCACCACACTGCCAAGACGACCCCAAAGCCCACTCCCTCCTCCACCCCAGATAACAGCAATTATACCAAACAGTTCTTGAGTACTTCCTCTGTGCCAGGTGCTAAACACCTCTCAGGCATCATTCCACCAGCCTAGGGGCCAGGTCAGCCATCCTCAGGGGTCCCAGCCAGGCAGGGCTATAAAGACAAAAACTTCCGGGTCTCCTGCAGTCCCAAAGTCCAATTCCTTTAGACAACACCAGCCCAGAAGATCGCCAAACATCATTTTCTGACGTCAAACATTCCTGAGAAAGTGCCTTACCTTCCGTGCTCTCCCATGCTCTACCTTTTTTTTAATCTTCAGATTATCATTTAGATTTTTTCCTGAACTGATATAGCAGTGTTCTTTAAAAAAAAAAAAAAAGGTTTTTTTACATGACAATTTACCAAAGTCTTCTTTTGTTGCCTTTTTACTGGTTGATCAACTTTGCTTTTCAGATGAGTTTTACTGATTTTGACAAATTGGAACTACAAGAATAGCTTTCTTGGGCTTCCCTGGTGGCGCACTGGTTGGGAGTTCGCCTGCCAATGGAGGGGACACGGGTTCGAGCCCTGGTCCGGGAAGGTCCCACATGCCATAGAGCAACTAGGCCTGTGTGCCACAACTACTGAGCCTGCACTCTAGAGTCCACGAGCCACAACTACTGAAGCCCCTGCGCCTAGAGCCCATGCTCCGCAATAAGAGAAGCTACCCAATTTAAAGCCCATGCACCGCAACAAAGAGTAGTCCCCACTCGCCGCAACTAGAGAAAAGCCCACGTGCAGCAACAAAGACCCCAAAACAGCCAATAAATAAATAATAAATTCTTTAAAAAAAAAAAAAAAAGAATAGCTTTCTCGTCCTTTCATAGAGACCCTCAACTCTGAAAATTGAAAGGGAAGGAAATTATCCATTTAAATAGACCAGTTGTTTTGCCCATCATCTCCCTTTCCCCTTCCTTTCTCTCTCTCTATACATATTAACATAATTTCATAAGACATCTCCAAGCAGCATTTCCACTGTAATTAATTGCCTTTCACTCAAAGTGACACATTTAAGAAGTGAAATAGCACAAAGAAAGATATATTTAAGAAATTGAGAGCTCAGTTAACTTTGTTACTGATTGCTGTGAAAATGAGATGCTCTTCCCTAGGAAAAGAGAGACTCAAGGATTAAAGAAGTTTGCCTCATTTAGGGAAAAAAACTACAAGAAACAGAATGAAATATTATCAGGGTTGCCTCAGCGTGACGGATAAATACTTCCTTGCTTCTAAAGTTTTTCTGAGCTTTCTCATTTTTAAAAACTAAGCATGACTTGTTTTTATAATAAAAAGAAAGGAAAAAACACACTCAGGGTGATGACGGCTGTGATGAAGGTGCTTATCTAACGAGTCATTTCCCATCTCTCACTTCCTGTCTTTTCCTGGGGGAAACATCAGGGCAGAGGAGGGAGGAGGCTATGTCATCAAGAAAGACTTGTCCCCAGTGGGCAGATGGAAATTCAGAGGTTGCACAACTTGCCCAGAGTCACAAAATCTTTGGCAAAATTAGAATACACTCTGCCTGTTGGTTATCAGGTTGTCTGCCCAGAGCTCAGTGCTATGCTTTCCCCATTGCTCAATGCCAATGAATAATTACAGGCATCCTAAGCCATTCCAGAAACACAGCCTCCTAATGAAGACTAGGTTCCAGACAACCTCATACACATTAGGATGGCTACTATCAAAAAACGAAAACAGGGGCTTCCCTGGTGGCGCAGTGGTTGAGAGTCCGCCTGCCGATGCAGGGACACGGGTTCGTGCCCCAGTCCGGGAGGATCCCACGTGCCGCAGAGTGGCTGGGCCCGTGAGCCATGGCCACTGAGCCTGCGCGCCTGGAGCCTGTGCTCCGCAACGGGAGAGGCCACAGCAGTGAGAGGCCCGCGTACCGCCAAAAAAAATAAAAATGAAAAAACAAAAACAAAACAGAAAATAACAAGTGTTGACGAAGATGTGGAGAAACTGGAACCCTTGTGCACTATTGCTGGGATTGTAAAATGGTGCAACAGCTATTTAAAACAGGATAGAGGTTCCTCAAAAAATTAAAAATAGAACTACATTATGATCTAGCAATCCGAATTCTGGATATATATCCAAAAGAATTGAAAGCAGGGACTTGAAAAAGTATTTGTATACCCATTATTCATTATTATTCACGAAAGCCAAGATATGGAAGCAACTTAAATGCCTATCAATGGATAAATGGATAAACAAAATGTGGTTTATATATACGGTGGGATATTCTTCAGCCTTAAAAAAGAAGGAAATTCTGACACATGCTACAACATGGATGAACCTTAAGGACATTCTACTAAGTGAAATAAGCCAATTACAAAAAGACAAATACTGCATGATTCCACTTATAAGAGGTATCTAGAGAAGTAAAATTTATAGACATAGAAATAGAATGGTAGTTACCAAGGGCTGGGGGGAGAGGAGGAAAGGGAGTTGTTTAACGGGTATAGAGTTTCAGTTTTACAAGATGAAAAAGTTCTGAAGATTTGTTTCATAACAATGTGAATGTATTTAACACTACTGAACTGTGCACTTAAAAATGGTTAAGATGGTAAGATGTGTTTTTACCACAATTAAAAACAGAAAGACTAGATCGAAGGCGCGAGCAGGTTACTATCTAATGTTTCCATAGACTTGAAGAGGAAGGGTTATTACATTACTATAATAGCCTTGGTAGTGCTCTCATTGGATCACATTGGTTCCTTTGTGTAACATACATGCACACCCATGGCAAGAGCCAGGCGTAGGTGCACCAGACACCGGGGACTGGAGCCCAAGAATAAAGAGGGCCCTGGCACCAAGCTGGTTGACTCCCAGCTGAGAACCCCTGGTAGGGGTGGGAAGGAGACAGGATTGGCCTCAGAGCTTCACTGGTCTGAGCCTCTTAAGAGAGGAGAGGGTAGCTTCTGCTCTGGGAAGAAGAGGGCTCTGCGGCTGGAAGAGAGTAACGGTCAGGTCTCTGCAGAGATGTGAAAGGTTTGGGACACGAGAATTACTTTCCAAAGCAGAAATCAGAAGAAATCAGCCCCTTCCACAGCTGAGCTGCCTTTTGTGTGCAAGTCACTGATTCCCTGAGGTTCGTTCACAGCTTTGTGATATCTCCCTGACTCCTCCAGCTTCTGCTCTCCCTCACCTACCTTGACCCCCACCTCTTGTGTCTTCCTGATTTTAATACCTATTTCCTGCCTTTGTTCATGCACTCCTTCATTTGCTCTTCCACTCATTCTTCTGTGCAGCCAATCATTCAATATATCACAGAGGTTAAGAGCACAGACTCTGGAGCCATACTGCATGGGTTCAAATCCCAGCTTTGCCCCTTTCTAGCTGTGTGACCATAAGCAAGTTACTTAGCTTCTCTGTGCCTCCACTTCTCCATCTCTAAAATGAAAATAAAAATAGTGCCTATCGGGCTTCCTTGGTGGCGCAGTGGTTGGGAGTCTGCCTGCCGATGCACTATCTCAGAGTACTATTCAAAGACTAAAGACTTAAATCCATGTAAAGTGCTGAGACCCATGCCTGGCACAAAAGTATGTTAGGAACTCAAAGTATGCACTCAAAGTATGTTAGGTATGATCATTCATTCATCAAACATTCATAGTACCTACCACATATCAGGCACAGGCAAAACAATACTGGGGCCATAAGAAAAAGAATCTAGATAAAGTGCCCCTGAGTTATTCACAGTCTAGTAGGGGAAACAGCCTTATAAGCAACTAGATATAAACCAAAATGGGCAATAAAGTGCTATTAGGAGGTGGGATACGGAAGGTGGGAGGGAGACGCAAGAGGGAGGGAATATGGGGATATATGTATACATATAGCTGATTCACTTTGTTATACAGCAGAAACTAACACAACATTGTAAAGCAATTATACGCCAGTAAAGATGTTAAAAACAAACAAAAATGCTCTGGGGCAAGAGGACAGAGAGAAAGGAGAAGTTGATTTAGGGGAGACATCTTCACAGAAGTCAGGCATTTGTGCTGGACATTGTAATGACAGTATAAGATTCAAGAAGCTGAGACTGGAGACAGCCTCTTCCAGGTGGAGCTTGAACCTAGAAATATGTAAGTACTCGGGAAATGAAAAGAAGTGCTGTGTCCCTGGCGTCGGGTTGCCAGAGAAAATGCAGGACTCTCAGTTAAATTTGAATTTCAGATAAATATATAAAATTTTAGTACAAGGATGCCTCAAATATACTAAAAAATTATCTGTTAACTGAAATGCAAATATAACTGGGCGCCCTGTATTATTTTTGCCGAATCTGGCATCCCTACCCTGGGGAGAAAATGAGCCCTTTTGAAGCCTGTGCCCTGGGCCTGAGCTGTGTCCCCACCTCACCCATGTGTGGTTTGCTACCTTCCTGAGTCACTGGCATTGTTGACTCCAGGCTCCAGAGGGACCCTGATGAACTGCTGGTGAATCATTTGGTGCCACTTTGTCATTAACAATCATGCTTCCCATGTCCAAGACAGAGATGATGGAAAAATCCCACATTTGTTCATTTTGTTGAAGGTCACTGGGTCTGCCGTTTTTATGTTAGCTTCTTTATTTTTCTGAGATCACATCTCTTTTTTTTTCCTTTGAGATTCATTAGAACTATGATGGAAAAGAATTCATTCCCTTCTTTGCTGTTAGACAGTGAAAGAGAGAGGAAAATTTTTAAAATACCAGCATAATGAGTATCTGAAAACCGTAGCCTTGGCTGGGAAATGCACTGAGGAGACCGAGGTCTCCATGGTGGGCCCAGAATGTTACAGGCTGGTGGCATTTTGTGCCAACTGTTTGGGAGCCTCTCTCTGTAGCTTCCACCCACACTGGGCCTTTAAAGCTTCAGGTGAGCAGCAGTGAGTGAAGAGGACCGCCACATGCAGAAGAGGACTGCCACCTGCAGAAGAGGAACCTGGCAATCCACAACCAGCTCAGAGGCTGGGGAAACAAAAGGCGGTCCTCAGGACCCTCCCCTCCCTCATCCATAAAACATGCCTCTCGGAGTCATTTCACGCCCCAGCATCTGCCTGCTGTTCCAGAAAGGTACACCTATTCATCTCTCTCAAAAATGTTTATGGAGAAAAATTATCAGCAAGAGAAAACAAATTCTCTGGCAAGATATTGCCCTTTGCGAGATAACTATTGCTGTGGAAACGTTGACAATGGGGATGGTGTCTGGCTTGAATGTGGTACGCCTGGGAGGACTGGGGGGTGCCCCTCTACAAAAATGCCCGAGCAGGGAGATTCTGCCGCCTAGGAGCCTGTCTATCTGGCTTGGCTGAAAGATATGGTTACAATGAAATTTCTGAGACTAAAGGGAAGTGGGAGGAGGTGTCCTTTTCTTCTCCAGGCACTCAAAGCTTGCTCAGGCTCCCAGGCCAGAAGACACAACACAAAATGTAATCACTGAGATGAAAGGGAAGAACCTACAACCAAGATTACTCTACCCGGCAAGGGTCTCATTCAGATTCGATGGAGAAATCAAAAGCTTTACAGACAAGCAAAAGCTAAGAGAATTCAGCACCACCAAACCAGCTCTACAACAAATGCTAAAGGAACTTCTCTAAGTGGGAAACATAAGAGAAGAAAAGGACCTACAAAAACAAACGCAAAAAAAAAAAAAAACAAAACGCAAAACAATTAAGAAAATGTTCATAGGAATATACATAATGATAATTAACTTAAACGTGAATGGATTAAATGCTCCAACAAAAAGACACAGGCTCACTGAATGGATACAAAAAGAAGACCCATATATATGCTGTCTAGAAGAGACCCACTTCAGACCTAGGGACACATACAGATTGTAAGTGAGGGGATGGAAAAAGATATTCCGTGCAAATGGAGATCAAAAGAAAGCTGGAGTAGCAATACTCATATCAGATAAAATCGACTTTAAAATAAAGAATGTTACAAGAGACAAGGAAGGACACTACATAATGATCAATGGATCAATCCAAGAAGAAGATATAACAATTATAAATATATAGGTACCCAACATAGGAGCACCTCAATACATAAGGCAGCTGCTAACAGCTATAAAAGAGGAAATGGACAGTAACTCAATAATAGTGGGGCACTTTAACACCTCACTTACACCAATGGACAGATCATCCAGACAGAAAATTAATAAATGACACAATAGACCAGATAGATTTAATTGATATTTATAGGACATTCTGTCCCCAAACAGCAGATTACACTTTCTTCTCAAGTGCACATGGAACATTCTCCAAGATAGATCATAACTTGGGTCACAAATCAAGCCTCAGTAAATTTAAGAAAATTGAAATCATATCAAGCATCTTCCCCAACCACAATGCTAGGAGATTAGAAATCAATTACAGGGAAAAAAAAAAAACAACGCAAAAAACACAAACACATGGAGGCTAAACAATGTTACTAAACAACCAAGAGATCACTGAGGAAATCAAAGAGGAGAAAAAAAAATACCTAGAGACAAATTACAACGAAAATGTGATGATCCAAAACCTATGGGATGCAACAAAACAGTTCTAAGAGGGAAGTTTATAGCAATACAATCCTACCTCAAGAAGCAAAAAAATCTCAAATAAACAATCTAAACTTACACCTAAAGGAACTAGAGAAAGAAGAACAAACAAAACCCAAAGTCAGTAGAAGGAAAGAA
>NW_020185326.1:5621496-5624228 GCF_003031525.2 Neophocaena asiaeorientalis asiaeorientalis
AAGAATGAAATTAGAACACTCCCTAACACCATACACAAAAATAAACTCAAAATGGATTAAAGACCTAAATGTAAGACCACACACACTCTAAAACTCTTAGAGGAACATGGGAAAAACACTCTTTGACATAAACCACAGCAACATCTTTTATGACCCACCTCCTAGAGTAATGGAAATAAAAACAAAAATAAACAAATGGGGCCTAATGAAACTTAAAAGCTTTTGCACAGCAAAGAAAACTACAAACACGATGAAAAGACAACCCTCAGAATGGAAGAAAATATTTGCAAACAAATCAACGGACATAGGATTAATCTCCAAAGTATATTAGCAGCTCATGCAGCTCAATATTAAAAAAACAAACAACCCAATCCAAAAATGGGCAGAAGACCTAAATAGACATCTCTCCAAAGAAGACATACAGATGGCCAAGAAGCACATGAAAAGCTGCTCAATATCACTAATTATTAGGGAAATGCAAATCAAAACTACAATGAGGTATCACCTCACACTGGTTAGAATGGGCATCATCAGAAAATCTACAAACAACAAATGCTGGAGAGGGTATGGAGAAAAGGGAACCCTCTTGCACTGTTGGTGGGAATGTAAACTGATACAGCCACTATGGAGAACAGTATGGAGGTTCCTTAAAAAACTAAAAATAGAATTACCCTGTGATCCAGCAATCCCACTACTGGGCATATACCAAGAGGAAACCATAATTCAAAAAGACACATGCACCCCAGTGTTCATTGCAGCTCTATTTACAATAGCCAGTTCATGGAAACAACCTAAGTGCCCATCGACAAATGGATAAAGAAGTTGTGGTACATAGATACAATGGAATATTACTCAGCCATAAAAAGGAATGAAATTGGGTCATTTGTAGAGACTTGGATGGATCTAGACACTGTCATACAGAGTGAAGTAAGTCAGAAAGAGAAAAACAAATATCGTATATTAACGCATATATGTGGAACCCAGAAAAATGGTACAGATGAACCAGTTTGCAGGGCAGAAATAGAGACACAGATGTAGAGAAAAAACGTATGGACACCAGGGAGGAAAGTGGTGGTGGGGGGGATGAACTGGGAGATTGGGATTGACATATATACACTAATATGTATAAAACAGATAACTAACAAGAACCTGCTGTATAATAAATAAATTAATTAAATTAAATTTTTAAAAAATGTAATCACTGAAAGAAGTGACCCCCGGCCCCAACCCTGTCTCAGCTGCTTCAGGCAAGAGGGTTTTAGTCATCAGGTGCCATAGACACAGGACTGAGGACATACAAATTTTTTTTTGTTTTTTTTTTTTTTGCTGTACGCGGGCGTCTCACTGTTGTGGCCTCTCCCGTTGCGGAGCACAGGCTCCGGACGCGCAGGCTCAGCGGCCATGGCTCACGGGCCCAGCCGCTCCACGGCATGTGGGATCTCCCCAAGCCGGGGCACGAACCGGTGTCCCCTGCATTGGCAGGCGGACTCTCAACCACTGCGCCACCAGGGAAGCCCCGACATACAAGTTTTTTAAGACCCTAGAAAAACACTTGCACACCACAAACGTTCTCATCGACTCCAATTTACAAAATGAAAATTCCAAAATTGAAATTTAACTAAAAGTCCATGAAATACAGTATTATGTCAACTCTCTAAATTGTTCAATTTGTTATCCATAAAAATGTTGTATTTGAAAATGTTGAGTGGATTCTTTCACTTCAAGTTATCCGTAACTCTGCACGATGATTTCTGAGAAATCATAGTCACTAAAAATTAAATTGGCAAAATAATCTTGAAAACTAAATTATTGAAAATGCCCTCAAGACTATTTTAAAGCAAAATAATTGCATTTGTAGTGGAATATGGGGGCATTTTGATGTGTGCTATGACATGCGGTGGTGCATGTAAAAGTTAGACTGCTTGGCTCCCACAAAGGTAATTGAACAGCCTTGGTCCCCTGGGACCGGGCCCAACTAAAGCTTTAAAGAGGACATGTGGACACAGACAGGGTAATGAAGGTTCTTGTAGCCAACTGAACTGGTTTGTTCTTATAAACCCAGAGGCCATCTAAGCTGGAAGGATCCCTGGCCATCATGGAGTCCAGTGTAAAGACAGGGCCAGTCTCTGGGTCTCTAGACACCAATCCTCTTTGTATAGGATGAGACATCTGAGGCTCAGAGATGGGCAGATCATCCCATAGGTCACACAGCCAAAGCATTCATCAGGTGCCATAGACACAGGGCTGAGGACCTATAGGCTTAGAGATGGGACTCCAAGACTCCTCCCTCCTAGACTTTGCCTTGGCCACGATACCATGCCTGGACTTCCTTCTTTCTTCACCAAAACACTGAGGCAGCCCCCTTGTCCTTAGCAGAATATCTAGATATCTTTAAAGATCACTGATTGCTTTGATTTTGTAGCGTCCAGCTCATACTCTTAGATGCCTGTTGATGTCTGCCATCCACTTGTTCATCCTATGGCTTTCCCAACCTTAGTCGAGGTTGCGATAAGGCCCACCTTATGAGTTATCCTGTGCAAAACACTTAGACCAAGATCTCCTTTCCAGCAGGGCTCAGCTAGCTGACCAGCTGGCAGGTCCAAGTGCCATACCTACAGTTTGAGAACTGGACTGTGCCCTCTGCCGCCCCCTTGTGGCCACTAGGAGAGGTGCGCTGCTTGGGACCCACCCATGTGTGCCAGGCCCTTTTTTTTTTTTTTTTTGCGGTACGC
>NW_020185326.1:5625224-5635756 GCF_003031525.2 Neophocaena asiaeorientalis asiaeorientalis
CCCATGGGCTCAGGCCCTTTTTTTTTTTTTTTTTGCGGTACGCCGGCCTCTCACTGTTGTGGCCTCTCCTGTTGCGGAGCACAGGCTCCGGACGCGCAGGCTCAGTAGCCATGGCTCACGGGCCCAGCCGCTCCGCGGCATGTGGGATCCTCCCGGACCGGGGCACGAACCCGTGTCCCCTGCATCGGAAGCGGACTCTCACCCACTGCGCCACCAGGGAAGCCCTGCCAGGCCCTTTTGAGCGAGCTTGATTACTCTTTCTGGAAAGGCTTCTTTATTCCTGGATGGCTGGCACCTGGACAGCATTCATCTCCTCCACGCATACTCTTCCAGTTTATTGCCCATGGCAACTTCAGCATCCTCACTGAGCAATCAGTCCATCAACTCCCTGGTATTAATTGAGCACAGGTCAATGGTGATAAACCTGGGGATGGGGGATTGCAGAGGGGATGTAAGATGTAGTCCATGACCTTGAGGCATTCAGAGTCAATAAGAAGAGTCAAAACACACAAAAAGATTTTAATAATTTGATGTTCGAGTGTTCTGTGCCAAGAACTTTGAGAATTAAGAAATGAGGTGAAATAGCTGAGGAGGCCCTGGAGAGAGCAGATTTGAACTGGTGTTTGGAAAAAAGGAAGTATTTCAGAAACAAAAGTGTAAAGGAAAAACACTCCTGGGAGTTCCCTGGTGGCCTAGTGGTTAGGATTCTGGGCTTTCACTGCCGTGGCCTGGGTTCAATCACTGGTTGGGGAACTGAGATCCTGCAAACTGCGTGGCGTGGCCAAAAAAAATAAAATAAAATAAAATAAAGGAATATACTCCTACATATCTCCTTTAATCTCATTCTACCACCACACTACTTCTGGCACCAGATATGTGAGTTTTCCAAACATCAAGCAATTCTGTGACACCAACTGGGTATCCAACAATTTAACTCAACTCTGACACTGTCTACCAGGAGATAGCATCAGATCCCATAGATTAAGGGCTTAGTCCCACAGACAGTACCCCCCCACCTTCAGATGGCCAATTGCGAGTCCAGTTACCTGTGCTTCTGACAGACCAGTTATAACTTGGAGATTCCCACTACGCCCTCCTCAGTTTTGATTAATTTGCTAGAACAGAACTCAGGAATTACTAGATTACTGGTTATTGCAAAAGGATATAACTCAGGAACAGCCAGATGGAAGAGACACAGGGCAAGGTATGTGGGAAGGGGCACAGAGAGCTTCCATGCATTCTCCAGGGCACCACTCTTTCCAAATGTGTTCACCAACCCAGAAACTCTCCACCCTCTACTCTTGAGTTTTTAAGGAGGTTTCATTACATAGGCACGACTGATTAAAAATTAGCCATTTTAATTAGCCAACAATTAATTCAACCTCCAGCCCCTCTCCCCTTCCTGGAAGGGGGGCTGAAAGTTTCAACACTCTAATCACTGGTCGTTAGTCCCCCAGCAACCAGCCCCCATCCCGAGGAGCTTTCCAAAAGTCACCTTATTAACATAAACTCTGGTGTGGTTGAAAGGGGCTTGTTCAGAATAACAAAAGACACCCATTTCACATTTGTGCTCTTAACACTTAAGAAATTCCAAGGGTTTTAGGAGCTCTGTGGAAGGAATGGGATGAAGACCAAATATATATCTCTTATTATAAATCAAAACATCACAAGAAGGAAAAGAAGAAGAGTATTCTGGAAGGAAGTAACAGCCATGAGAAGTAACAACTAAGAAAAAAATTATGGCTAAAATAATATTTCCAAGATAAAATGGAGATGAACTCTCTTCTTATTACCTTCTCCTCTGGGTGCTCCTACCACTTTCTTCACTTTGTTCTTCTTCTTTGCACAGCATACATTGCCCTTGGACACTAATGTCCTTCCTACTATTCATTAGGACCCTGTTGGTTGCAAGTAACAGCAAATTACATTAGCTTAAGCAAAAAAGAAATTTATGAATTGAAATAATTGAGAAGGACATGGACAGCAGTGGCAAAGGGTATGACCAAACCCAGGGTTGACACCATGTCACAGTGTCATCAGCTTTCGTGAGTGTTCTCTCTCTCCCTCCCTCCCACACCCCATCTCCACCTCCATCTCTCTCTTCCCCTCCCTCCTCCTCTCCCTCTCCCTCTCCATCTCCACCTATGTTTTTCACTCTGTCCTCACTCTTTGAGAGCCTCATTCTCCCCTACCACAACTGGGCTTCCTCCAAAAGTCATGGAGGATGGCCTTCAAGGTAACCAGTACAACCAATACTTCTAGTCGTGACCCCAGAAGTCTTCCCCACTAGTTCCATCAGAAGACTCCCCAGGAAAGACTTCTACTGGCCCAGTAAATGATAGAGGCAATGACCCTTCTATGTTCTTCCCTTTATCGAGGGGCTAGAAGTCTGGGAAGTGCATGTTCCAGAATCCCTGCCTTCAGAGACAGCAGTTCTTCAAGAAGAAGCACTTGCCAAGATGTGAAAGGCAGAATAAGGCAGAAGCCAGGTTTTCGCTCCTCTGCCACTGTCAAACTTTAGGCTTAGGCAGACATGACATTTTGCAGTGGTCTCTAAGTATTTTCCTGAAAATCTCGTGCCTCAGGATGGGAGGCAGCTGTGATCATCCCTACTGGTTTCCTGAGTTCCTTCAAATTCCTGTCTATGGAAGCTGGAGGCCTTCCTTGACCTTTGTCCAGATTTTCCAGATGCCCTTCATTAAGACCCTTCCTTCTTAAAATACCTGGAGCAGTTCCTGTTTGTGACCATATCCTAACTGATACATGCATACACCCCAAGGGTGGAGCATGGGGTAAGGTCTGTAACACTAATGAAGGAAGAAGAGGAAGAGTGTGCTAGCAGCCAAATCAAGAGCAACCACATTTCCCCATGAAAAACAGCGGGAGGCAAGTTCAGGTGGGTGGAATGAGGTAAGACTATAGGGAAGGCGCTGAATGCCAGGCATTCAGAATTGATGTACCCGGGAAACAGGAAGTCAGGTGAATATGATGGCAAGGGCCACATTTTAGGGTAACCAGTGGTGGTGGTATGGGACAAGTTAGGGTGTGGGCAACAGAAAGGAGACAGTGACAACACAGGTGCCCTAGAATGGGAGAGGTGTGAAAGCACAAGAAAAGGTGCACCTGAGAGATGTGTGGAAAAAAAGGATATTTTGGTATGTCACATTTAAGGACTTCATAATAGCTGCCATTTATGAAGTTACAATTAATTACACATCAGATAATCTGCTCATTTTTTTTTTACTTATGTTAGGTATAACCCTGCAAGGCAGGAATCATCGACATTGACAAATGAGAAAACCAAGGGTCAGGAAGAGTAACTGATACGCTCAGTGTCAATCAGCTAGAGGTCACAGCCAGGACGTGAACTCACTTCTATTGCTCTTCAAGGCCTGCACTCATTCCCCCAAGCTATGCTGCTTTTCTTCCAAAACTATGGTCCTTATAACAGTACAAAGGGCCAACCTTGACCCTCACCTGGCAAGAGGCAGTGGAGGACAATCAAAAGGGCAAAGCCTTTGTCCCTCTGACACAAAGCCCTAAGAAGACTACAATCATGAGAAAGCAATGTGACAAATCCAAACTGAGGGATGTTCTGCAAAGCAACTGGCCTGGTCTCTTAAAACATGTCAGTGTCATAAAAGACAAAAGATAAAGACTGGAATGCCAAGCTCTAGATGAGAAGACTAAAGAAATGTGACAACTAAATACAATGAATGATCCTGAATTGGATGCTGAATCAAAAAAAAAAAAATGGTATAAAGGATATTTTAGGGCTTCCCTGGTGGCGCAGTGGTTGAGAGTCTGCCTGCCGATGCAGGGGACGCGGGTTCGTGCCCCGGTCCGGGAAGATCCCAAGTGCCGAGGAGAGGCTGGGCCGCTAAGCCATGACCGCTGAGCCTGCGCGTCCGGAGCCTGTGCTGCGCAACAGTGAGAGGCCACAACAGTGAGAGGCCCGCATACCGCAAAAAAAAAAAAAAAAAAAAAAAAAGGACATTTTATAAACAATTGGTAAAGTAAACCAAATATCAAACAGTAATGTATTAATGTTAAACTTCCCAAGTGTGATAATTTTACTGTGGCTTTGTGGAAGAATGCCATTGTTCTCTGGAGATGAGCTGAAATATTTAGGAGTAAATCAAGTGCTTTCAAGTCATTCTCAAATGAATTAGCAAAATTGATAGACAGATAGATGGATGGATAGATAGATACAACTGAAAAATGTTGCTCACCATCTGGTTCTCCAAGAATGAAGTCTCTAGCCACTGCAGTCACTGACCTTTAACACACCCTGAAAGGAGTTCAGGATGGAGATCAGGAACAAGGCACTCTGATCTGGAAAAACCGGCAGAACAGGCCTTCAGATAGTTAGATATTTTCAGGAGGAAATTTTATGAACCCAATTTCTTGCATCTTCTCATACCTAGAAATGCACTAAAATCATTAATGGAGACATCTGCTCCCTGTGACCAGCAGCAACCTTCTGCAGAGATGTGTGCTTGATTGCACGTACCCCCTTCACCAAAATCATATATACACTGACCTCCCCCCCACCTCTTTGGAGCAGTCCTCAGAGCTATCTGAGAGTCTGTCTCCCAGACTATAGTCCTCAGTAAGTCCCCAAATGAAACTGAATTCACAGCTCTCAGGTTGTGCAGTTTTGTTTTGTTACTTTCAGTCGACAATAGATAGAGTGCAGATGTGGCAAAACGTTAAAAATTAAAGGGTCTGTGGGGTTGGTTGTACTATTCTTGCAATTTTTCTGTAGTTTGAAATCTTTCACAATAAAAAGTTAAAAAAAATTTTAAATGCATCCATCCCTACTCCAAAACAAACAAACAAACAAACAAAAAACCCAAGGAAAGAAAGGAGGCCTTTACATTGAACATACCTGAGTCCAGCTCTTATTAGCTGTGTGACCTCTGAGCCCTCACGTCCTCAGCTGGAAGATGGGTGTTAGTGCCCACCATATGCGCTTCTGTGGGACGACGAAGCCTGGAGCACAGTGGCCAGCACAGCGTCCTCTTGTGTTCTGTGTCCACATTTGTTCTCCTCCCTTCCTCCCGCCTAATCTCCACTTCTCAGAATCCATTACACTGGCCTCTGAGGGAGATTTGCTCAGGATAAATAAGAAGAACCATATGTCCCTTAGAATGCACAGGTGAGGTGACATGATGCCCTGCAGGGACACACTGCCTGAGAGGCAGGCTGGCTGACCCTCTGAACGTTGGGTCTTGGGAACAAAAGTAAGAAATGCCTCCACCCATGATTTCTTGGTTCACGCCGTGGATCAGAGCTCAGAGACTAGCCAGAGCTTCTCATAGTGGGATAGTTGGCTCGCCTGAGCAGAATCAGCTGTGGTTCATGTAAAAATGCAGATTCCTGAGCCCCACTAGGCTCTGAGTCGGCTTCTCTGCAGTGCAGGCAGTGTACATTCTAATGCTATTTTCTGAGGTGATTCTGAGGCACACTCAGAGTTTAAGCACCCTTGACCCACACCGTGGCCAGGGTGAACGTGTTACTTTATAGCAAAATTGGTCCATTGGAGAAGTGGATTCTCTGTGGTTAGAGCCTAATAACAACATTAAAAGGTTATACCCACCACAAAAATGTCCACAAATGGGAACAAATGGAAATACGAATCGCGTTGTACATAAAGATAAAAGCAGGAGACTTAGGAAAGCAATGTTTCTCTCTGGGCTTTGCCAGCTCCAGACTCAAAGTATATGAATGAAATGCTGCCCCGGTCTTGGGGGTGAGGGGACCCCCCAAATCCATCACTGTCTGCACCTTGGGACTAGAGCGATCAGAGCGAGCTTGAGGCCCAGGCAGAAGGAACCCCTCCACTCAGCATGACTCTGGGAAGCCACAAAAGCCAGCAGTTCCCTCCTCTGGACATGTGCAACAAACGGTGATTCTACAGCATCTTGCAAACCCCAAGGGCTCCAGAAATTCCAGTGACTGAGAGGCTCACTTAGATTCTGCCCTGGATCTGATGGGACCTCTCCCACTGGCCTTACAGGACTCTGTCTGGGGATGGTCACTCTGTGGGCTGCCACCTGGGTGAAAGAAGCTGACAGGGATCACCTGGTTTTCCCTGGGGCCAGGTGAGGGCTTGTTAGTGGACATTTGGTTTGGAAGGTGCTGGGCTCCTCTCTCTTCCAGCCAGGAGATCAGATCATTTGGCCGGGAGAGCTCCCCTCTGATCCTGAGAATCTTCTATTCCAAACCAGCTCTGGGCAGGCATTTACCCACATGGTCAGAGTTATTTTGGGAGATTCAACATCCTGCACTCAGCCCCAGGGAGGGAAAGAGACAATTGGGCCGTCTCCAGCCCCACTCCATCCCCAAACTGAGACAGATGACAGACTGCCCTTTGCAACTTTAACTCTTTCCTGGCTCTGGCTAAGAACAATGCACCCCCTCAGGTAAGGCTCAGATGGCAGCATGGTAACCACTGTCATTCAGGAAAAAAATAAAATGTAGCGCTAGAAAATTATGCACGGAAAATGACTTTTAAAAATTGTCTTTAAGAAAAACAAATACCGTATGCTAACACATATATATGGAATCTTTAAAAAAAAAAAACGTTCTGAAAAACCTAGGGGCAGGATAGGAATAAAGACGCAGACGTAGAGAATGGACTTGAGGACACAGGAAGCGGGAAGGGTAAGCTGGGACGAAGTGAGAGAGTGGCATGGACATATATACACTACCAAATGTAAAACAGAAAGCAAGTGGGAAGCAGCCACATGGCACAGGGAGATCAGCTCGGTGCTTTGTGACCACCTAGAGGGGTGGGAGAGGGAGGGTGGGAGGGAGACGTAAGAGGCAAGAGATATGAGGATATATGTATATGTATAGCTGATTCACTTTGTTATAAAGCAGAAACTAACACACCATTGCAAAGCAATTATACTCCAATAAAGATGTTTAAAAAATTTAAAAATACAAATTGTCTTTAAATATTACAACGAAAATGAGAGGATGGAAATTGCATCAGAAGAACGTCTGTGTGTGTGTGGTTTAACATTGAAGAAATCAATCACTTTCCCAACTGTGGGGCTTAAAGTAATATTGTACCTTTCAGGAACTCCGAAGTTTATTTTGGAGATGAGAATCAGATTAAAGGCCTCAGATTTATAGTTTTACACACTAGCACACAAAGTCATTCACATTAGAACCCAGGTAAGTGTAATCCTGGAGGTTTTGATGTTTGCTGCCTTTATGCCTTCTTTTTCAATTGTTCCCTACAGTGTCGGGGAGCTGCGCCTTGTACAGGAGAGGAGCTCTGTGAAAAGAAGGGAGAAAGGCAGGCAGCAGGGAGCAGAGTCTGCGATGATCCTACAAGGGTGACAAGTGCCCTTTTGCATGTGGAATGTCTGTGGCTCCTCACTGGTGTGGTTTATTAGGGCCTGTGGTGGTAACTCATATTAAAGAATCCTGCTTTGCTGGATCTCTATGGGATTCAGTTCCACACACAGTCACTCAGGGCCTAGCGTTTGGCAGGTGCTGAGGGAATCCTGGGGGTGGACAGCAATGAATCATGCACAGCCCCAATGACTTGCCCTCCAGAAGTCTCTCAAGGACAGGAGAGTCACACATCTTGGGCACCTGGCATCCCCCAAAACAAATCAACCTGGAACTGTGAGACCCCCCTAGACAAAAACCTGACAGTGCCAGTGGGCTTGTATTTTAGTCTTCCGAGGCTGCAGAAAAACCCTGCTCTGTTCTTGATCATCACAAAACAAGCACAGCCTTCCTTCTCCACCTCCACTGGTCGGCCTCAGCTCTGGCCTGCCCTGGTCCTGGCTCCTCGCAGAAGCAGTGCCTGACTCGGCCTAACCAGCCCTGGAGATATCCTTATTTCTCACTGCTTCTCCCCACCCCATCCCCACCTCATCTCCTTGGGACCTGGGCTGACCTCCTGCCCCCCCGCCCGACCCTGTCTGGTTCCTTTCTGTCACACTTTCTGCTTCCTCCTTGCTCATGGGCTCCAAGCCCCTTCTGCTGTGCCTTCAGGCTGCCTGACCCAGAACTTTATGCCCTCAGACTCCTCTGGCCTACTTCTGGCTTTTCCTGGCCTAAACTGTCATGCTGCCAGGTGACAATGGTAGCCTTCAAGACTGCCATCAAACCAAAGTTTGAGACTCAAAAAGTCACTGCATTTGGTGGGTTGCAAACCCCATAATTTAGACTGCAATTGCTAGAGGATAGGCAGTTTGACCATTAAGATGCATCACTGCAAATCAACTAATTCAAGCGAATCAAAGGAGCTTTTAAACTGGCTCTAAAACTTTAGATACAGCAGAGTCCCTGGAGGGCTTTCTGGGCCACAACACCCAGTTTCTGATTCTGAAGGTCTGCAAGTTGGAATTTATATTTCTACCAGGTTCTCAGGTGAAGCTGATGCTCTGGTCCTGGGACCTCACTTTAAGAGCCCTTGCTCTAGTCCAGTGGTTTTCAAACTTGGCAGCACATTGGACTCATCTGGGGAGATAAAAAAATATAGACTAATTCCTGAATCCACCCTCAGAATTCTGATTTAATTGGTCTGGAATACAGACTGGTCACTAGATGTTGTATAAGCTCTGTAGGTGATTCTAAATTTTCAGCTGGAGTTGAGAGGTCTGCTCTCGTACATGTCATCAGCAGAGGCTGGGCTAGGGGTGGGGAGCTGCCTTTATCTCCCATGAGAACAATTGCTTGAGATCACCAGATAAAATATAGGACACCCAGTTAAATTTGAATTCTAAATAAACAACAAATAATATTTTACTATAAGTATATGGCAAATATTGCATGGATGTCCATTTTTGTTATTGTTATTTTGTTTCATTTCTTCTAAACCTGGCAACCCTGCCCTTAGACACTCCATGACATGGAATGAGAAACAATGATCTGCCAGCTCCCATTTTATAAATAGTAACATCGAGGCCGCAGAGGCCATGTAGGAAGTCAGAAGAGAGCCAGGATAACAACTCAGCAGTCTTGACCTCCATCCAAACTCCTTTCCTTCCATCACACTTAACTGTGCTAAAGACACTTGTATCCTTCTCTTGTTAGGGGGTTATTGTCAGTCTCCTGGGGGTGACTTCAAAGGGGTCAGTCTGATTTATGTCCTCTCTGCTGCTGTCCCAGTCCTCACCTCCACCCTCCCTTTCTACTGCTGCAGGTACCATAGAGGCTGTCCTGGGGTATGGCCATTCTCGGGGCCATATAATTAATGGCCACCTTGAGGAGGAAGTGGGCTGGAAGTGGTCCCAGCCACATACAGCCGTGAGGGAGAGCCCATAATTGGGTAACACAAGGACAAGTGGGATTTGGCACAGGCAAATGACAGGCAAAGCATGTTGGGAGAGGCCCACTTAATTCACAGAGACACTTGGAATTAGTTCTAAATTCTCTGGGAAGAAATCAAGGCAGCAGCATAAACAGCTCAATTAAATTGTCGGCTCAACATTCAGTGCACAGTAGTGGTCAAAACACAGCCTTTAATCTAGATATAGAGGATTATCTTTTGACCAGCAATGAGATTCCTAAGATTAGTTGTACCTGAGGTCGAGGGAACAACAGAGCTGGCTCAGCGACACCCCGGACAGGCTTGCGTGTCAGCACGACTGGGACTTGTGTGGAAGGGGCTACCTGGACCCCACAAACTTCCTGGAGCCCCCTCCGGATGCTGGGAAGACAGGGATGAATCTCGTTGTGCTTCCTCTGTGGAAGAGACACAGTCTGGGAACAGATCCCCTGAACACATCTGCTTTAAAAATGTGGCAAGTCTGACATGCTCCCACCTCCAGACCAAAGCTAAAGCCACTAGCACCAGGTCCGAGGCAGAGAGACGGCGAGCTTTAGCCCTCTGCTATTCTACCCTCCACGATCAGCCACTCACGTTCACTCATTCATTTTGCAAGTATTGATCCCATGCCTGCTAGGTGTCAGGCCCTGTTCTTGACACAGAAGATATGCAGTGAACAAAGAGTAAAGATCCCTACCCCATCGTGGGGCAAGACAAAGAATAAACAAGAACAATAAATGTGCTGTGTGTGAAATGGGAATGAGTGATAACTCAGAAAAATAAAGCAGAGATGAGGATAGGAAGTGTTGAGTGTGGAGGACAATTCTAGATCTCGTGCCCAGGAGAGGCTTCACTGAGCACAAGCCATTTAAAAAAAGACCAGAAGGGAGTGAATAGTGACAGCAGTGGGGAGGCAGAGCGGGTTCAAGGAACAGCAAAGAGGCTGCCTGGCTGGAGTGGGAATTTAAGGGGACTAGGTCATGTGAGGCCTTATGGGCCACTGTAACTATTTTTGGCATCTTTTAGGGACATGGGGATTTTTTTTTTCTTTTTTGGCTGCAAGCATGCCATGTGGGAACTCCCCGACCAGGGATCGAACCTGTGCCCCCTGCAGTGGAAGCATGGAGTCTTAACCACTGGACTGTCAGGAAAGTCCTGGGACATGGGGATTTAATCAGATTGATTTTTTTTTTTTTTTTTTTCCCAGTACGCGGGCCTCCCACTGTTGGGG
>NW_020185326.1:5636340-5668038 GCF_003031525.2 Neophocaena asiaeorientalis asiaeorientalis
GGGGATTTAATCAGATTGATTTTTTTTTTTTTTTTTTCCCAGTACGCGGGCCTCTCACTGTTGTGGCCTCTCTCGTTGTGGAGCACAGGCTCCGGACACGCAGGCTCAGCGGCCATGGCTCATGGGCCCAGCCGCTCTGCGGCATGTGGGATCTTCCCGGACCAGGGCACGAACCCGTGTCCCCTGCATCGGCAGGCGGACTCTCAACCACTGCGCCACCAGGGAAGCCCCCAGATTCATTTTTAATAGGATCACTGGCTGCTGCGTTGAGAAAGAAACCAGGAAATGGGTAGGATACGCCTGCAATGATACAGTCAAGGGATGAAGGAGTTGGACCGGGGTAGGGGCAGTGGAGGTGGTGAGACATGGTAGGATTCTGCATATTCTTTGCTGATGGGCTGGATGGAGCAGGAATAAAAAAGGTGTCAAGGATGACTGAGGGTTTTGCTTCAGGCCTTCACTGAGGATTAATGACTCTCAAATCCATGCTTCCAGCTGAGACTCCCAGGCTGGTACATAGCAAGGGACTGACATTAACATTTGACAGACTGAACTGAAAAAGTTTTGTCTGATGAATCTGTTGGGATGGTGGCACCATTTTTCTAGGCCTCCACCAATGGCAGAGCCTACCTCCAGATATTGGGAGTGCAGAGAAAAGAGCTGCCACGTCCCCACGTTGGTCTAAAATGAGAAGTTGAGACAGGACAGAAACAGGAACAGGACCACACCCAACCCTTCCAATAAGAAAACTGGGGACAAGAAGGGGGGATATAAAAGTAAAAAATGCCAAGAATGATGGCCATAGAATTGGGTTTGTGATGTCAAAGACACTGGATGCCAATCCCAGCCATGCCTCTTGACTCAACCTCTTCCCTTCACTGGTCCGCCTTCTCTCTGAAATGGGGTGGCTGGCTTTCTGAAGAGTCTGTCCAGCTCTAACCATCTATAGCGTTCTGATCCTTTTCTTACAAGTCCCTGTCTCCTCTAACCATTTGACACACTGCTTCTCCAACATCGTCTTTCGGGAACTTTTCTGTTTCCTTTCAGACTGATTATTTCTGACTCTGAGTCTTGTAAGATGTCACTATTAGTTCCCAAAGGAAAACATCCATGTGTTTTTTTGCCTGCTTGAAATAAATACTACCTTAGGTCAGTTACCCCATCTGTAAACTGGGAATAACACGAGATTGTAGGGATGCTGAGAAGGGTTAATTATATACAGAACATGTAGGGGTTGAGCACACAAGTGCTCTGGAAGTTTTTGGCATAATACTATAGCATTACAATAATTTTGGCTTGCAAATTATACCCCAGCAGAGGCATCACATGGAAAAGTGGGTCTGACCCCATGGCCTGCTGAAAGTGAAATGGGAAATATAAGTTGTGAAATATAACTTCTCTTCCTAAACCTTTGGAAAAGGCAGAGATCACTCTTCCATGTGCAACCCACGTGCAGGGAACAAGTTTCCAGATCCTGGAGAAGACTCTCTTGCCCAGGGTGTCCTGGCCTGCTGCCAGGATCTGGCCATTCCTCCTTCCTGAACCTAGAAGCAGAGATGGGAAGGAAGGGAGCAGGAGAGGATTTGTGGTTGGTTGAAAGGTGGGGCTCGCAAGGAGAATGTCCTTGCCTTTCAGGTTTTCTATTTGAGCCTCTCTTACTTGTGGGATAATTAAGTGCTTATACAGTAGAGAAATGAGTGAAAGGGTAATCTGAGATAGTTAAGTCTAGGGACACCCAAAATAAACATCTTAGCTCAGGTCAACTTCTGGGTCCTCTCACCATCCTCCAGACACCCCACAAACACCCCCCCAACACACATCATAGATTATTTGCTGTGAAATTCTAAAAAAGTAGATCTCAGGCAATGAAGGGGCTGTGTAGTTGTTGATGATGTCTGTGACTATGGCGTCATATAGTGGGTTTGTAAAATTTAACTGGCTCATAGAGGATGACAGTCCTGTCTGACCAGAGGGGAAGAGCAAATAGCTTGATCCTGAAGGGACAGTTTGCACTCAATTCCACTGCATCACTGTTTGTGGCTGAGTGGACAGAGCACAGCCTTCAGAGTAAGACCCAAGTTGGAGTCCAGGTTCTGCCACTTGCCCCACGGTGGCCTCAGGCAGGGGAAGAGGCCCTCCCTGCCCAAGAGCCTCAGACTGCGAGTCTGGCCTCCACCTCCAGTTCTGGCCAAAAGAGTCACTGGCCTTGCTCCCTGACCTAACAGGTCCCACTTTACCTAAGGGATACAGGAAAAAATAGATTCCCTCAAAGCCCATCTATAATATACAGGTTGCCAGTGGAGGTAATTAATGATTTGGACTATAATCCTAATAAGTTAGCATCCTTAGAGAATTTCTCAGGTGTCAATTCATACCTTAGGGTATGCCATATTCTGGAGCTTGATTAGCCTAATTCAAAGGAGCACCGGCTCTACTGGCAGTTACCTCATTTCTAGGCAGCTCCTCTTCCTCGGCAGAGCATATGCCGCCTCCCAGGAAAAGCTTTACTAAGCAAGCTGTGCTCCTCACTCGGCCTCAGTTTCCGCATTTTAATAATCAGAGGACGACCTTAAATTGCAAAGCAGAGACTAGTAGAAATGACACAATTTCGGCGCCACCATACCAGGAACTAGCATCCAGGCCCACCTGGGTGACCTTCCTCTGAGCCTCAGTTTCTCCGTCTGTAAAATGAGGGCCCTGGATTAAATGGAGCCTTGCCAGCTCCTACAATCTTAGGCTTTAAACGTTCCCACAGCTCGCTCTGCCAGGTTGGCCGTGAACAGAGTTAAAGCCACGACTTCCTCAGAGGTGAAAAGGTAAGCAAACATTCCGACCTCCCCTTAGCTTGGCTCTCCAACTGGTGGGGGGCCGGACCCCTGCCGCCTATCCTGGCCGCATCCGTCATCTGGATTGTTAAAACGCTCATTTGCATAAGGATTCCTCCGAAGGTCTGGCACAGTGGGCTGAACCGGAGTCTTCGTCCCTTTAAGTAGGGAATAGACACCCTGTCCCTAAGGGGTCTCGGCACCGCAATTCCTCCAAGCGGGTCACGCCGTAAACTAGAAAAGCCTCGTGTTCCCAACAGTGGGGATCCCTGGGTAGCACAGCGCGCGGGTCCCGGGGAAGGGTTTGGCCTCTGCGCGCTGCAGGCTTAGGCTGGCAACCTCTCGCCCTAGGACGCGGCGGACTGCCAGCGAGACGGGGCCGGTTGCGCCGCGGGACCCCGGCGCCCTCAGGCGAGACCCAGGGCCTGGCGCCGAGGCGGCCACAGGAGGTGGCGCGTGCTGAAGAGGGGAGCTGCTTCTGCCCAGGACCCGGGCGCAAGAGGGGCGGAGCCAGGGCCGAGGTCTGGCAGCAAGAGGCCTTGCTAGCCGGCCGGGTGCCGAGCTCGCTACAGCGTTCTCGGGAAGGAAGAAGTGGGGGGCCGAGGACGCCGACAAGTTCCAGCAGTACCGGGAATCCGGGCCAAGGCGGTGGCTGCGGTTCCGACGGGGCAGGAGCGCGCTCCGTGGCGGAGCGCACGGCCAGAGCGTCCGAGGAAGGGGGCGCCCGGGCCTTTAGTTATCTGTGGGGCCGCGGCCGGATCCCATGAGACGTGCCCGCGAAGGGCACGAGATCCGAAGCCTGGATGAACAAGTACTTCAGCTTGGGCAACAGCAAGACTAAGAGCCCCCCGCAGCCGCCGCGGCCCGACTACCGCGAGCAGCGGCGCCGGGGCGAGCGGCCCTCGCAGACCCCCCAGGCCGTGCCGCAGGCCCCCTCGGCCACCTCGGCGTCCTGCGGTACGGCCGCCGCCTCCTGCTTCTCGGCCTCGTCGGGATCGCTGCCCGACGACAGCGGCAGCACTAGCGACCTTATCCGCGCCTACCGCGCACAGAAGGAGCGCGACTTTGAGGACCCCTACAACGGGCCCGGCTCGTCTCTGCGCAAACTGCGCGCCATGTGCCGCCTGGACTACTGCGGCGGCGGGGAGCCAGGCGGGGGGCAGCGTGCCTTCTCGGCCTCGTCCGCGTCGGGCGCCGCGGGCTGCTGCTGTGCCTCCACTGGCGCGGGCGCCGCCGCGTCCTCGTCCTCGTCCTCGGGCTCCCCTCACCTCTACCGCAGCAGCAGCGAGCGGCGGCCCGCCACTCCAGCCGAGGTGCGCTACATCTCCCCCAAGCACCGCCTCATTAAGGTGGAGAGCGCCGCGGGCGGTGCCGCAGAACCCTCGGGGGGCTCCTGCTCAGGCGGTCGTACCTGGAGCCCGACGGCCTGCGGAGGCAAGAAACTGCTCAACAGGTGTGGCGCCTCGGCCGCGGAAGAGAGCGGTGCCGGCAAGAAGGACAAGGTAAGGCGCCCTTCGGCCTCACCCGAGGTTCCAGAGCCACTGTGCGCACGGGTAAACTGAGGCACCGCTCTAGTTTCGAGTTCCTACATCCACTCGGGCTAGGACCTTTGGGGTCAAGCCTCTCAACGGTGCTTCCCAGTTCTGCCTCTGCATGCGCTTTGCCCCCGATCGCCGGCCTCCTGACACAGTCTCTTTCACTGCTACTGCCAAAACCTCTGAGCCCACAGCCAGGTGCCCCTTTCGGAAGTAGCCTGACGAGAGCGCCCCGCCCAGCCTTGCCCAAGAAAGAGACTAGCCCTTCAGACCCTCGAGGAGGAAAGTCAGAGAGGCAGAGCTGTCACGGACTTAAAAGCGTGTTTACTCTTGTCTACCTCCTCTTCCTCCTGCCCGATTCTATACATGGGAAACTGAGGTCCAGAGCTGGGAAGGGACTCGCCGGATATTACCCATTTCCGATGGCAGATTCAGACCGGCTGTCTTTAAATGTATATATGTAAATCCCTCTAAACGCCCTGCCCTGACCCACCCCCCCGCTCCAGGTTTCGAAATGGGACGGCCTTTTGTAGTGGAGCTGCACCGGGAACCCCCAAGCGTGCTCTTCCAGTTGCAGTGAGCTGGCCTACAAGAGCGCTCCACTTAGACCTGTCAGTTCCTCCAGCCGCGCATGGGAGGGGTCCGCCTACCCAGCCAGCTGGAAGGAGACCCACCCCTCCAAAACCTCACCTTCGTTCCTGACCTTACCCCCACCCCATACAGCCCCAGGGATGAGGGGGACGATTTTGTGCAACCCCCCCTCCCTAACAAATCAGACCATCTCGATCCCCACCTTTGAAGCAGGTTAGTTAATTCCAGCCAGATGGGGCCCTCTCCTCCCCCTTCACACGCCTGTGACACCCTCCTTTCCTCCATGAAATAATACTTGTTCTGTCTACTTCTGGTGGAAGGCAGTGTTTTGATTACATCTGAGGCCCAGTGCCTTGCGATGGCTATCAGGCCGCTGTCCCTCTTGTTCTCCTCTGGCCCCCTACGTTCTCCCAAAGGTAAACTTTTGCCCAGGTGTGGGCTGGGGGAGACTGATAGAGTCTGAGTTTCTTTTAGGACTGGATGTCCAGACAGGAGGGAGACAGGCTCCTACCTGCCAGCTGGTGCTTGGAAAGGGATCGTTTTTGTTTTCCAGGCAGGAGGAGTAAGGGGATGCCCCTCCTGATTTTTTTCTGCCTGACTTCCTCTCCCCCAAGGTCCTAGGTCCCCCGAGTACTCTCTCCTCCCCCCGCTGGGTCTGCCGAAGGCATCGTGGGCAGTCGGTGGATTCCATCTCCCTCTGGGCCAGTTTTGGGGACACATCTTGGAAGCATGGACTCTGGGCTTCCTAAGCACCCCGGATGCCATACCTAAATGACGAAGAGCTGGAAGCCAGGTGGCCACCCAGGTGCTGCCTTGGGGACAGAGGAGGTTTCTCCGAGAGCCCCCAGGATTATGGGTTTGTGGTTGATCTATGAGGTAAACAGCAGAGAGGCTCCCTGCTGCTTTATGTGTGGCCCAGGCTTGGCTAGGTGCTGGCCTGGGAGAACCTGAAGTCCCTGGGGATGGAAGGACGGCCCACCCTAGCTCTCCAGAGAGATTGTGCCTTCCCCCATTACTCCATGACCCCCAGGTGGGCAAATCTCCTTTCTCTACCACTGCTTGTCGTTCTGCTTGCTCACTGAAGTCTTTCTTTATGGTTTTCAGAACTCTAGTAAATGTTTTTTCTAATTATAATTAAGACTGTTTCAAATACTGAGGAATAATAAGTTTTATAGCTGGAGTGTCAAGTGTGTTGAAGACTTGGCTTGTTTATATTTCTTACAGGTCTTCTCTGTGCTCTCCCTTGCTGGGTACTAGAACAGGGTCTAGTGAATACTGTGGCCCAGGCCGCAGTGTGCATGATAAGTGCCGTGATGGAACGTGGTCAGGGAGGACCATTATTATGGTTGGCTGCAGAAGAGAGCCTGGTGCTGTAGGGGACTGCAGGTAAAGGCCCTGTGGCCAGAATTCAGAGGTTAGAGTTGGGCAGGACCCCAGAGGGGCAGGAGGGCCCGGGTGAGGGAGGACCTTGAAAGCTAAGCACAGTGAGGGCCAGTGAGGGCGTTTAGCTGCTAAATGATGTGAGCAAATGTGGTTTTTAAAAAAGATCTCTCTGGGGACTTCTCTGGTGGCACAGTGGTTAAGAATCCACCTGCCAATGCAGGGGACATGGGTTTGAACCCTCGTCCAGGAAGATTTCCCCATGCCGAAGAGCAACTGAGCCTGTGCGCCACAACTACTGAACCTGTGGTCTAGAGCCCATGAGCCACAGCTACTGAGCCCACCTGCTGCAACTACTGAAGCCTGTGTGCCTAGAGCCTGTGCTCTGCTCACTGCAACTAGAGAAAGCGTGTGTGCAGCAACGAAGACCCAACACAGTCAAAAAAAAAAAAAGATCTCTCTGGGCTGTATTTTCACATACTAGGTTGTGACTTTGAGCCCTTTGGTCTTTTAAGAAGTTGTTGTGATCCTTGGAGTTGGAGGGATTGTGGCTACCAGATGTTCTTTCTAACGAGTAGGAGGGGAAGGAGCCCGGAAGGGTCATAGTATGCAGTGGTTCTCAAACTGGCACGCGGAGGACTGGTTAAAACACAGATTGTGGGACCCATGGCCTGAAGTGCCTGAGTCACCACACCTGGTGTGGGGCCTGAGAATGTGCATTTCTAACAAATTCTCAGGTGATCTTTTGCTGCTGATCCTGGGACCACACTTAGAGAACACTAATGAAACGGTGGCTTCTTAACCCTCCCTCTGGGTCTTCTGGTCAGAGCTGCTTTGGGATGCAGACTCTGGATGTCCTCATCTCTGCCCTCTGTGTGGGACTGCCTCCTAATCCGGGGCTAACACCCACCCCCGATTCCTGGCCAGGCAGCCAGGAGGCAGCCTGGTTTTCACATTATTTCCAGCCAGATAGCTTTTGGAAGGTCAGGCGTACTGCAGATCCAGCCCTGAACACCCCAGAGCCCGCCTTCTGCCCCTCACCCACAGATCCAGGAAAACCTACTCTAGCCCACTTAATCTCAGACCCAGCTTCCTTTTTTCTGTTGTTAGGAGTTAGGACAAGAACCCCTAGGGCTGCTGAGTGCCACCTGCATGCCAGGCCCTGTGTTTTGAACATCGGCCTGTGTTGAGGGTTGCTATGGCATGGGAGTAGGAGCTATTGGTCCACAGATCCTCCTTTCAGGGCCTCCATTGCCACCTCCCAACCAGCTTTATCTTTGGGGGGCCCTTCTCCTGCTTCCCTTAGTTACCTGTGCTTCCTTCTGACACATACTTGGGCATC
Source organism: Neophocaena asiaeorientalis asiaeorientalis (assembly GCF_003031525.2). Classification (NCBI taxonomy): domain Eukaryota; kingdom Metazoa; phylum Chordata; class Mammalia; order Artiodactyla; family Phocoenidae; genus Neophocaena; species Neophocaena asiaeorientalis. Next base: position 5,644,014 of record NW_020185326.1, read on the forward strand.
CTTCTATTCTCCCAGGCAAGTCCCGGGGCACACACACACACCTGGTCACATATGCCCCACTCAGCCAGCCTCCAGTTTGGGGCATTTTCCCTTTTAGAATCATCTGTAACAGACTGTGTTTTCAGTTTAACCAGCTTTTCCCTGCACTTACTTTTGTGCTCAGAGATCTCTTGGTACAAGGGCGAGCTAGGAGGAAGGGAATAAAGGCTGCAAAAGACTTGGCAGTAATCTTTGGCCTAAGCCTCCGGAGGATATCTACACACATTGTCTTTCATCATTTGTTTCCCAGTGTTTTTGTCTTGGGGAATTTAGTGAGGTCTTCACCTAGGAGGCAGCTTTGAGCTGGGGAGAAGGCTGACTGCAGCCTGCGGGAGCACTTAGATGCCTGTGCTGTGAGTGTACATGCATACGTGTGTCCATATATGTATGTGCGTTGGCGTATGTGTGTGCAAATATATGTATGAAACCTTAATGTGGAGGGTGTTCTTAGAAACTAGAGCTTTCTTGCAGTGGGCCTCACTTGGGGAATGAGAGGTGACAATGTGAGATACGTGGGGTCCTGAGTTTAGACCCCACAGGGGAATCCTTGAAGACTGTTGAGTCAGGAAAAGGATAGACTCAGAGCTATGGTTGAGGAGGATCCCAGGTTACACACAGCTGCCACAGTCTGGGGGAAATGGGTTTGGAGTTAGGAGGCAATTACAATACAGTCCGAGTGAGACACAGTGAGGGCCTGAACTCCTGGGAAGAGAAAAATGAAACTTTAGTAGGTGGAAATATTATTCCTTCAGGTTGTCTTTATAAAAAAATAATGATGACAAAGAGGCCAGTAACTTGGTAGGTCTCCTTTTGTGCAGCCAAACAGGGCTCATCCAGTTGTATTTTCTGCTGAAGTCTTGTTTCTTTTATCAAAATTAAGTAAATGTTTCCACTGCAACTGAGAAAGTCAAGATGCACCATGACATCAGTTCCCCAAGTTTTAAATACATGCTGATGTGTACCAACAATTTATATTTTGTCAGCATCCACAGAGTTGAGTTAAATAACATGTTTCCTAAGGAATAAATAATATCATGTTCAACTTTTTTTTTTTTTAAACACTCAGCAAACAGTTTCTGAGCAGCGTGCTAAGCAGGGGGCAATTCAGAGAGAATAAGTGGTGGCCAGCTTTCCAAGAGGGAAGCTTTTCAGTTTGTAGTTGAACACGAGCTTTTCAAGATCTAGTCTGGGAGACAGAGACAGGTAATGAGGCAGTGTCGCAACATGTGGCATGCCAGAACAGAAGGGTGTGCAAAGGGCTGGGAGGGCCTCAACTCTGTCTGTGAATTCAAGGAGGGCTTTCAGGGGGTGGCAGCATTTGAGCTTCTCCATGCAGAGGCTTGTGCCAAGAGAATGGTTGAGGCTCTGAAGGGTGGGTGTGGCAGGAGGTTGCAGACGGATGTTGGAGCCACAACAGGAAGAGAGTGTCTCACTGTCTTTGTGGGGAGTTGTGACTTGTCTTTCAGTCCTTTTCACTTCAAATCATTGATGTATAGCTTGATTGAAGCCAGGGTCAAGCATGAGCTGTCAGTCATTTCTATTTGGTTAACAGCCACATTCTCCAGTTCTGAGAAAGTAATTGATTGGAAAGGTAAGAGCCAAGCTTGGTAGCTGTGGTTTGGCTTGGAACACTTTCTCCTTTGAAGTCCTGTCCCTTGAAAGTAGTGTGAGAAAAACGCTGCATATCAAACCCAGTTTTTCCCATTGATTCCCCAGAAGAGAAGTATGTTCTCCAGGCTTCAGGCTAACCGCTTAATTGGTCCTTGAATCCTCACAATCACCGGAGAAGGGGTTTATGTACTGTATCAGTTAGCTATTGCTGCATAACAAATCATGCCAAACTCTGGTTTTAAACCAGAGGTTAGCAAAGTTTCTTAAAGAGCCAGTTAGTAAATAATTTAGCTTGCAGGCCAGACAGCCCCCATCACAACTATTCAACTATTCTGCCATTGTATCTTGAAAGCAGACTTAGACAATATATAAATTAAAAGGGTGTAGCTGTATCCAGTCTTTATTTACAAAAACGGGAAGCTGGCCTGTGGTCTGTAGTTTCCAAGCCCTGCTTTAAATGATAAGCCTTTATTATTGACCATGAACCCACACGTCAGCTGAGTAGTTTTTCTGGCCTCAGCTGGGCTCACTCAGGCATCTAAGGTCAGTGTGGAGTGTATGTGCTGCCCTGCCAGTCCTAGCCAGGCTCTCTTACACGTATGGGGATGCCTGGTTTAGGATGGCCTTGGCTATATCGAGTAAGCTCTGTTCCATGTGGTCTCTCATCTTACAGCGAGTTAGCCTTGTTCATATGATGGTGGCAGGGTTCCAAGAAATTACAGAAGCCCATACAGTTTCTTGAGGTAAGAAACTGGCCTACTGTCCCTACTGTCCCTTCTGCTGCATTCTGTTGACCAAAGCAAGTCATAAGGCCAGCCGGGATTCGGGGAGAGAGGAGGAGCTGCGAAGTCCCATGGCAGAGGACAGGGATACAGACAGGTCATTAGTGCTATTGGGGCCTTTAGTGCTATTCCTCTACCATGGATAGTATTGCCCCCATTTTACAGTTAAAGAAACTGAGTCTTAGTGGTAATAACTTGCCTAATATAACACAGCTACCAAGTGATGGGGCCCAGTTTATACCTATTCAGTCTGAATTCAAAGCCTATATGCTTTTTTATCAATTTGTTCCTCTCCTTTCAATGATTTAGATGGAGATAGTAAGACTCTGATTTTTTAATCTTTTTTTTTTTTTTTTTTTTTTTTTCTGGTGCTCGGGCCTCTCACTGTTGTGGCCTCTCCCGCTGTGGAGCACAGGCTCCGGACACGCAGGCTCAGCGGCCATGGCTCACGGGCCCAGCCGCTCCGCGGCACGTGGGATCCTCCCGGACCGGGACACAAACCTGCGTCCCCTGCGTCCCCTGCAACGGCAGGTGGACTCTCAACTACTGCGCCACCAGGGAAGCCCCTGATTTTTTATTTATTTATTTATTTGGCTGCGTTGGGTCTTCATTGCTGCATACCGGCTTTCTCTATTTGCAGCGAGCAGGGGCTACTCTTCGTTACGGTGCACGGGCTTCTCGTTGTGGTGGCTTCTCTTGTTGCGGAGCATGGGCTCTAGGCGTGTGGGCTTCAGTAGTTGCAGCATGCAGACCCTAGAGCGCATGGGCTTCAGGAGTTTTGGCACGTGGGCTCAGTAGTTGTGGCTCGCGGGCTCTAGAGCGCAGGATCAGTAGTTGTGGTGCACGGTCTTAGTTGCTCTGCGGCATGTGGGATCTTCCCAGACCAGGGATCAAACCCGTGTCCCCTGAATTGGCAGGCGGATTCTCAACCACTGCATCACCAGGGAAGTCCCAAGACTCTGATATTTACTGAAATGTGTGTTGTATGTCTCCTGCTCCCCTTCACTTAATGCTCCTCTTCTTGCACCCCCTCCCCCATCCCTTTCAGTCTGGGCTTTGGTGGTCCTCAAAGGCTCCCCAGAGCTGGCTTTTCTCTCTCCCTCCCTCACCTCCCTCTGAGTTCCATAAATGAGATGTTAATGCAGCACTTGAGTTATTTCATAGAGAAATTCTGCACACAGAGTTGCCACTTCCCAAGGGACAGCTGCACAAGATCACAAGATGTGTGTCTTGTAACTGTTGTCTTCTCATTCAAGGACTGGCGAGGCTGTGTGTGCTCTTTTAAGAAAAAAAAAACAAACTGATATCTTGGCCCTTGTCAACAAGGAACCTAAGTTTCCTTGAAGGAGATCAGATGACCGTCTTCTAATCTGACAACCTCAGAACATGACTGATTTCCCCAGACTGAACCCCCAAGACTTTACCTCGTCCTCTCCCCCAAAGCATTTCTGACCCATAAAATAGGTGTTAAAAGGCAAATCTGAGACAAGTGGGTTTTCCTTTGGCCATTTAAGCAAAGCTAAACCTGCCTGTGGTTGAGTGCTTCCCTGGGCAGTTTCACTTGGAGCTTACTTTCTCATCTTGTGCTGAGAGAGCCAAGTGGTAGTGGCCTGTGGCGAAGGGGTAGGTCAGGCTGGGCCCTAGAAAATAAATTGGGATTTGTGGCTTTGAAGCAGAGAGCTGGGTTGCTGGCTGGCTGATGGCAGCACCTCCGTCAGCTTTCTGAGGGAGGCTGTTCCTGCAGGATGGAGACAGGCTGCCGGTGGTGTCTGCCACACTGACTTGTAACTTGTTTGGCTTGTGTTGACAGAAATTGCCATATGCAGGCGACTGTCAGGAGCTGTGTGGATACAGGGATGAACCAGGAGTTGGGTAGTGCCTGCCTGTAAGGAGCTTATTTTCTGGTGAGGACACAGGAACCAAGGTTAGAACACAGCTCCGTATGGCAGAATTTGTCTATAAACAAAGTGGTGTGGGCAGAATTTGTCTATAAACAAAGTATTGTGGGTGAGCTGAGAGCCATCCTGGCACAGAAGCTGTTCTGGGCATAGCCTTGATTCCGTGGAGCTGAAGGAGAAGCAGGGTCAGGAGGACGTTCATTTCAACTGAGGAAAACAGGGAAGGCTTCTTGGAGGAGGAGGCGTTTGAATCAAGAAAGAGTAGTCATTTGAATTGATGGAGCTTTCCACAATAGCAGTATTAGCCAGTACTTCCATTGCATATACTCTAAGGCAGACATTGTTCTTTGTGCTCTACATGCGCTAACTTACTGCTCACCAAAGTCCCTTGAGGTAGATGCTACTGTCATTCCCATTTTACATATGAGAGCATGAGGCAGAGAGGTTAAGTAACTTGTCTAAGGTCACCCTGCCAGTAAGTGGCAGAGATGAGATTTGAAGCTGGATTTAGGGTCTTTGTTTTGAATCACTGTGCCATATCACCTCAGGCTGCACAATATCATACCTGAATTTTCTCTGCCTTATTTGTGGCTAGATTTAAACTCTTATAAAAATCCCCTCTGTTAGCATTGTAGGACCTACCCAAACTCCTACATTTGGGTGAGTATTCCACAGCTTAAAAGATACTTTCACACCCATAATTAATTTGACTCTAAGAGTCACTCTGTGAGGAAGGTGCTGTAACACCCATTTTACAGATGGAAAAACTGAGGGTCTAGGGAGGCATGGAGCCCACCCTACCTCCCAGCAGGAACTGGCCGAGCCAGTGGCCAGGCTGTTGACCTTGTGTTCTGAGCCCAGTGCCCTTTGTGCCGGGGTGGTGTGGAGGTGGTTTGGCCAAAGCTCCAGTCCACAGGAAGGGTGACAGCCTGATTGATTTCCGGTTCTTTCCGTGTTTTGATTCTGAAACGAGTTACTGAGATCATTAAGGAGCATCGACAGAGGACCTTGCTTCCACAATGGAATTTTCCTTCTCTTCCTGTTTGGTATTTTCCAGTAATATTTCTATTAATGTTTCACTTTCGGAGGCACTGGCTTCCTGAGAGTTTGCACTTTCTCAATTGATGGGCCAGGAAGAACTGAATTTTCCTCTAAATCATTCAGTTCCTTTCCATCTTCTCCAAGGGGAGCTCTCTCTGGATTTCCCATTATGCTGTAGAGGAAGGATCTTGGAGGTGGGTCCAAGGGATGGAGAGAGAATTAGTCAGGGCCCTGGGGAATGACTCAGGCCCTGAGTTTTCCAAGCAGAACTTAAGAATAATGGTCAGAAAGGGGCTTCCCAAGGCCGGGGAGGGGAGAAATGACTTGATAGGTGGGTGGGCTGGGGCGGGGCTTGTCCACTGCTGGGCCTTCACTTACAGGCTGGACTCCGAGTCCTCAGCTGGCCCCGAGAGCCCATACCAAGTCCTTTCTCCTCATTCATTCATTAAACACACATTGTTGAGAATGGGCTACCTGCTGGGTATTGTTCTATTTAGATGCTGGGGATACAGCCGTGGACAAAACAAAAATTCATGCTACCCTGAGTTTACCCTCTTGTGAGAGGATTCAAGCAAATAAAGTATGTCGGGTAGAGTGTAGAGAAAAATAAAGCTGGGGTGGGCCTCCGTTTGGGGTGGGGTGCTGTTTCAGATGGGTGCTCAGAGGGCTTTGCTGAAGGGTGTGATGGTGTGATTCACACGGCTCTCGGAGAGAAGTGCATTCCAGGCAGAGGGAACAGTCAGGGCAAAAGTCCAAGGCAGGAGCACGCCTGGCTGCTTCAGGGAGATTGGCATGACTGAGTGGAGCAGGTGGAGAGGAAGTGGGGAGACGAGTTCTGAGAGGTGGGACAGGGAGGCTGAGTGTTGCGGGCCTCTCTCGCTTTATCTCTGGGTGAGATGGGAAGTCAGTGTGGAGGTTCTGAGCAGAGGAATGACATCTGGCTTTTGGGTTTTGAAAGGATCACTCTGGCTGCCTACTGGAGAATAGACTGGAGGGGACCAGCCAGGAGGCCAGCTAGGAGGACCTTCAGCCACAGGAACTGGGGTGCTAGCGGTAGGTGATGAGAGGAGACCAGATTCAGGACATGCTCTGAAGGTAGAGCTGCAGGATTTCCTGCCAGATGAAACGTGAGATGTGAGGGGTGAGGAGAGTCACAGATGACTCCGGGTTTTAGCTTGAGCAGCCGGGAGGGTGAATTGTCATTAGCTGAGATGGGAGGACCCTGGAAGTGCAGTCATAGTCCAGCCAGTGAAGTTGATCCAGCACCTGATTCTGGGACTTAAGAGCCAAACACACTCTGAGAACCCAGCGAAGGCATGGGTGGCCTCTGTCTGGGGCTGGGGGAAACCACCTGGAAGAGGAAGTCATCTGGGAGGTGGGTCCAGAGGAAGGTGCACATGGGGCATCCCAGACAGAAGGGGTCCTGTCGACAGTGACTGAGATTGGAAAGGGACCCCTGCTGGGCGCAAGCAGGTGTGGCCAGAGCCTGGGGATTGACTGGTGTAACTGCACATGATAGAGGAAAGAGGCAGGGAGCTGGATGTGAAGGGCCACCTGCCACTGGTCGAAAATTGCCCCCATTCTCCAAATTGGGAGGCCACCTGCTGTGTTGTGTGCCTCAGCTGGGCACCAGAGCAGGGTGAAGAGGAGGCTGGAACCTGCCTGTTTTGCTAAGCAGAGCGTTTCATTACGGAGCGCTTGTGATTGTTGCCAATGTTCTTTCTCATCTGGGGCTCTACCAGTAGGTGGGCTACGAGGAGGAGGCAAACAGAAGGAGGAAGAAAGGAACTTTCCTGGTTTCTACAGGCCACAGCTAAACTCTAAAAATGAAAATGACCAGAAAATTCTTCACAGGGAAGCTTCACTGTTTTGTGGGGCGTGTACTCCCAGAAAGCCAGACAACCTCGTAATCCTCCCGGTACATTCCAAAGCTGTGCATGTGATTTGGGGCCCGCGTGGCATTCGCGGAATGACTCAGCCCCTACCTGCTCTCCCATGTGGGGCAGATGCGAGTTGGCTGTGTTCTAAGGCCGTTCCTCAGAACAGCAAGCTTGGATTTTTTGATATATTTCAATGTTTATCTCTGTGTTAACTTTTTTCTTCCCCCTTCAACAAAACTAAGACAGGTTTGGTATAGAAAATGCTGATAAGCAAAACTAAAATAGAAACCAACTTTAATTCTACAATTCAGAGAAACCGCTGTTAACATTTCACTGTTTTTCCATCTAGCCTTTTTTTCAGTGCATATATATATGTGTGTGTGTCTGTGTATATATATATTTCCCTTCACAAAAATTAATATTGTGTGTATCTATTTGTGTTCTTTTTGCTTAAAGACATGGAAAGATGTCTACATTGTCTTAAACATTCAACAACAGTAATTTAATGTCTGTATAGTATTCTGTTTGCTTATTTAGGCTCTCCCAGTTTTCACTAATTTAACAGTGCTATAGTGAACATCTTTGTAACTTAATTCTTTGCATAAATAAGTCTGTGATTATTTATCTGGGATTGATTCCCAGAGGAGAATTGTTGGGTAGGAAGATAAAAATTTTGATACATTCTTTCAAATACTAGAAAGACCTTACAAGTTTTCACCTGCTTTACTCTAATGCAATTTAGTTTAATTTGCAGTTTCTTAGGTTACTGGTGCATATGTTTGTTGACTGCTTGTGTCTCTTTTCCGAAATTGTGTACTTCTATCTGTCCATCCTTCCTGCCATAGGGTTTATCTTTTTATTGATCCGTAAGAGCTCTTTGTGGATTAAGGATGGCAGCCCCTCGCCTGCCGTTTGGGTTGCAGGGTATTTTTTTTTACAAGTTTGTAATTTGCCTTTCGGCTCTGTATCTGGTGGTTGCTTTTGTTGTTTACACTGAATGGTTTTCTGTTGCTGAATCAGTTGATGTTTCTCATGATTTTTGAGTGTGCTGCTTAGAAAAGTTTTCTGTACTCCAGTGTATTTTCTTCTAATACTTTGATGGTTTCTTTCTTTCTTTCTTTGGCTGTGTCAGGTCTTAGTTGTGGCACATGGGATCGTTCGTTGCAGCACGCAGACTTTTTTGTTGCACTGCGCGGGTTTCTCTAGTTGCAGCGTGTGGCTTAGTTGCCCTGTGTCCTGTGGGATCTTCGTTCCCCGACCAGGGATCGAACCCGCGTCCCCTGCATTGGAAGGCAGATTCTTAACCACTGGATCACCAGGGAAGTCCCTCTTTCTTTTTTAACGTTGACATTTTAATCTGGAGTTTGATTTCAGGGTATGAGGTAGGGTTTTAATGTTATTTTTCCGAATGACCAGTCTGTGTCTGGACATCCTCTCCTCCTTGCTTGCTCTGTGAGCTGTCTGTATTTCTTCAGGTGCCTTTTTAGACTTCAATATTTTGACTCCATCTTGCCCTGACTGTGTTAAATTCTCATTAGCTATTATGATAATGATGATTTCACCTTGTCTTTATAAAATGACACCTTCCGTCTGCAGATACCCATGCACTTATTATACATTCAACTCCTGACACCTGAGGGAAGTAACTGGGTATTAGCCCTTCATCTTTGGATGCCATACCTGACGCGGTGGGTGGGATGAGGCCAGGAAAGCTTCGCCTCCCCTCTGCTGGAGTCAGCTTCCTCCTCCAGGACCAGGGGGCCGACTGTCTAGGTATATTCAGTGCAGCCACTTACTGTTCGCCCTGCCTATGTAGCCTTATCTGGGTGGGTCCATTTCAGCTTTCGCATGGGGACTTTTGTGGAGAGAGGGGTGCAGCATTCAGTCATCCATGCAGCAAACATTTTTTAGATACCCACCATGTTCCAGCACTGGGCTGAGTCGTGCAGACCATCAGCGATAAGTAAGCCCCGGCACTCTAACTCAAGGCCCAGGAATATTTCTGCTGCAAGGCAGAAAGTGTTCAGTGCCAGGATACAGAGGCAGGTAATGACTCTGAGTAACAAGAAGCATTGGAACCTGAGGTGGGCACGGGCAGCACTGTAGTGGACCATGGGTAGCAGAGCTCAGACTGGAAGGATGGAGAGGACTTGAAGGTGTGGTATGTGGGGACTATATTATTTTGGTCATTTAAATTTTTTTCACACCCACCAAAGTCCAATGCAAGTGACATGAATTTACAGAGTTCTTCCCCCACCCGCCGACCTCTTCTGTCCCCTCAACCCAGGTGTCCTATGTCTTCAATTAGTGAGAGACCCTTTCCGAGGCTCTGTTGCACGTGCTTCTTTTCCTGGCTCAGGCCAGCGTCGGGATAATCCATCCTGCAGTGTCTGCTGTGGGGTTTGTGACATTAATGAATTGGTGTTGATGGAACAGATTAAGACCAGGAGTGTTCACAGTGAATAAATCAAGGAGAAAAAAGATGCAGAATTTTCTGCATGAACACGGATGAACATTTTTATGGGTCTAAGAGGCTGAGGGTGTCTGCCTAATTCACTATGCTGTGTGTCACAGCATGTCAATGAACCCTACCTAGACCAGCCCTGGCAGCACAAATCACCAGGAGAGCATTTTTCAAAATTTTTAGTTGCCTGGGCTCCACCTCACACTAATCACACCATGGTTTCTGGGGACAGAGCCTGAGTATCGGTACTTTTGGAAGGTCCCCATGTGATTCTGATATGCAGCCAATGCTGAAAGTTGCTGTCCTGGAACTTAGTTTGGGGTTCCAGGGGAGCCTAGGGATCATCCAGTCCCAACCCTCCTGCATCTGTGCCTGAAGACTTCCAGTGATGGGGGGATTTGTCACATGAGCACACACTCGTTTGCACAGCTGAGCTTTCAAGTTTTTTCTGTTGTTCCCTCCAACTTAGTACAGGTTTGTTGAGTACCTGGTGTTTATGGGAGCTCTGCTGGCTGACCTCTTTCTCTCTGTGGATTCTGTTACTGTTTTAGTTGGACTCTGAGGTCAAGCAGAACCAGTCTAACCTTACTTCTTCCACATGACGACCCTCAGATGTGTGATCGTATCTTCAAAGGCAGAGGGAAGCTGCAGGCTGTAACATTTCCCCATAGAGCCAGATTCCCAGCCAGGACACCAACTGCTAAGGGCAAGTACCCTTCAGCATCACGAGTGTGGAGGGCATTGATGGACCCCCCAGTCCAGGAGCTTCCCGGGCAGGAAGTGGCAGGCTGGAGCGGGTTCTGCATTGGGGGGGCTGAGGTTGACCCTGAGGAGTTAATCCTTCTGAAGCGTGACCAGATGGGGAGCAGAGCATCGTTGGATTCGATTCCCAGGTGGATTTTGGGGGTCTCAGGGCAAAGAGAGCAGGAGAGCAGCAGTCAGGAGTAGATTCCGGGGGAGCAGGTGGGATCTTGCCATCAGGACCTCAGCGCTGAGCAGGTAACAAGCAGAGCAGAAGCTGCCCGGCTGAGAGCGGCGTGGTGTCAGGAGCCAGGTATTCTCGGGCCAGGTGTTTGCCCTTTGTGGGGGTAGCCGGTGACGCTACACACCACAGGTGCCCAGAGCTGTTGATCCAAACACGGCAGGACCCTAGGGGTGTCCACTGTGGTGATGTGAAATGAGCACTGGTTTTGGGGTCAGAAGTCTGGGCTCAAATCCTGGACCTGGTGCTCAGAAGCTTAGTAATTTGGGGTTAGCTTCTCCGGGCCTGCAATGCTCATCTGTCCTAACATGGGCATGTAATAATAGAGAGTGTCTCCTGACCCCTCACTCTGTGCCTCGTGCCTGTGGGACACTTTCTGTGTGTGATCCTCACGGCCAGTCTTTGAGGTGGTCCTGTTAGAATCCCCTTTTTACAGATGATGAAACACTCTGGAGATGAGGTTCAGGGGCAGTACCTAGGGTCTTTGTGAGGATTTAATAAAATTAGTTGTTTAAATGGCTAAGCACGATGCGTGGCATGTAGGAAGAGCTTTGTGAATTCTGTTGGCCACAGTCTGTCCTGGGCCTCAACCCAGCCTCGAACTCTGGGCTTCTTATAGCCACAGTCAAGCCAGTGGGACTTCCCTTTCTGGCCGGGTGAGGTTGTCCTCAAAAATTATCCCTATCCTTATATTGACAGTCAGTTTGTGGTTGACCTATGATTCTCTGCAGTGGGAGAATAGAAGTAAAAACTCTACCTGGATCACCACTCTGTTCTGAGTGCTTTATGAATATTAACTCACTGAACCTCATGACACCCTAGGATGTAAGTTCTATTGAGTCCCATTTTACAGATGGAGTAACTAGGGCAAACATGTGTGGGTTGTTTTGTTTTTTTTAAGTACTTTGTCAATAGGTGACACAGCTAGTAATGGGCAGAGCTGCAGGTGGGGGTGTGAAGCCCAGGAAGTTAGTTTGGCTTCTGTCTGCCCTTAACCTCTGTGCTACACAGCTATAGGGAACAGTGACAGAGGTCAGTTCTGTATCATCTGGTTGTTCCAAAACCATGAGGCCAGAGCCATTTAAAAACCATAGCTTTCTACTGTTAATAAAGCATCTGGTTTGAGCCAGGCACTCTCCATATGTCTTCTCAAGATAATGCTGCCAAAGTAGCATCAGGAAGGCTTCATGGAGGAGGTGGCACGGGAGCTGGGCCTTCATGGATACAGAGGATTTGGATATTTAGAGATTTGTGGATGTTACGAGGACATCCTGGGAGGGGCTTTGCGAGTGGTCCGAAGTGACTGAAGGAGAGGCTGTGAGAAGACAAAAGAAAATATACAAGAGTGAGAGATAAGGCCAGGTGACAGAAGGCCCGAAGGGACAGGCCACAGAGTTTGGTCTGTCCTCTGGTAATGAAAGGTGGTGGAGCACAGGAGTGACAGGGTCAGATCTGGGCTTTAGAAAAAAACCTATCTGTCTCCCTCTTAAGGGGATGGGTTAGAGAGGGTTGGGGGAGGGAGGCCTAAGCTGAGCCTGGGGGTGGGGAGCCCCATTGGGAGGACACCAAATGCTTTATGCAGACTGGCCTGACCCCAGTCTGCATTCTTTCTTTCTTTCTTTTTTAAAATATTTATTTATTTGGCTGCATTGGGTCTTAGTTGCGGCATGTGGGATCTTCGTTGCGGCATGTGGGATCTTCGTTGTGGCATGCGGCATCTTTTGCTGCAGTGCGGGCTCTTCGTTGCGGCGTGCAGGCTTCTCAAGTTGTGGCACATGGGCTCCAGAGTGCGTGGGCTCTGTAGTTGCGGCACGCGGGCTTAGTTGCTCTGCGGCATGTGGGATCTTAGTTCCTTGACCAGGGATCGAACCCACATCCCCTGCATTGGAAGGCAGATTCTTTAACCACTGGACCACCAGGGAAGTCCCCCCCCCCCCCGCCCATACTGTGACTGACTGCTCAGGCAGCTCTCAGATGACATTGGGCAATGGAGGGAAATCGACCGAGTACCTGTCTAGGGGATAGATTCTCTGGATCACTCTCATCAATAGTTGAGATATGCCCTCTGTGTAGTTTGTAAGTACCCAGTCCAGGAGAGCTTTTGTCCACATTCTGTCAGAGTCAGACGGATGGTGCACCAGGGGTCCCGGGGCCTGGGTCAGAAATAGAGTTACGTCTCCACCTATGGTCTTTCTGGATAGTTGGGTGGGAGGAGGCCTTGTATGAACCAAGCAGCACCTCAGCTGCTTGCTTCTGTAGAAACACAGAGCAGGAAAGGGCAGAGCCACTGAACAGCTAGCTCCTCTATGAGGGAAGTTGTGTGGGGTGAAGGAGGTGGGAGAGCATGCACTGTTTGTTCTGGGGGGCCACAGAGCTAGTCACCTGACCTTGAGACTGAGGTCCAGCTCTCCCATCTGTTGACAGCACCTCGGGGAGTTGGAGGCAGCCCAGGATGTCCGGGCAAACAATAGCAGGTCGAAGGAGCCACAGTAAAGCTGCTGCTGGAGGCTTCAGAAGAAGGGAATGCAAAAGGGAGAAGGGAGCGCTGGGGTTCTGGCTGCCACTAGGATGCTGACCTTCAGAGGACATCCTCCACGGGAGGAGCTCTGAGAAGCAGGAAGTGCTCAGGAGGCTTTGGGTCCCCAGGAGGGAAGAAACATTAGCCTTGATGAAGATGTTTGCTGGGCTCAGTTGAAGGCTCCCCTGAGGATCCCTGTCCAATTCCTCTCTCATTCATGGCTGAATCAGAGGCCCCTCTGGCCAGCAGAGCACACTTCCCAATTCCTGAAGAGATGCTTTGTAAATAAAGATCTAGGAATAATGTGACATCAGGCCAGCTCAGGGGGCTCTTGCCACATGCTTGGGGCACACGCTTGGGGAATTCAGCTGTCATTCAGCTCCTCCTTGCTGGGCTTCTGCAAGGCCTGGGATCCATCTGAAGGCCATCTGTGGCGTGACTGTGAAGTGACAAGATGGTGGGAATCGGTGTCATCACTTCCGAGTCACCCACAGGACAGCTGAGAACATTGTCAAGGCCTGGATCACACACGCAGGCCTTGGGCCTGATGTTCTCAAAGTGCAGACGCCCAAACCAGGCGTGTGTCTGGGGCCTTGCCTTCCTTCTCTTGTCCCGCCCCACCCTGATTTTTGTGTGCACCCTTGATTCTGGTTCTTTATCACCCTCAGACTAGAGCAGAAGTGGGCCTGGTTTTGAAAAAGCTGAGGAACTTTTCTCCATCCAGGCAAACACTTTGTGTTAAGGAGTCCTTAAACGTATTAGACATGAAGCCTCCAGAGGAAGCAGAAATTGCTTCTGACGGCTCACAGAGATCCCTGAATGAGGAGTTTGAAAGTAAGAAATCAGTGGATGAGGGTGAGGGCACATTTTTTTTTGGGGGGGGGTACTATTTAATTCCTCTCCTAAATTAGAAATGCCTTTCTTTATACCTGTCAGATCCTTTGGGGAATGGTTATTCCAGAAAATTTCATAACTTCTTTGCTTTTGATGGTTTCTTCTGGTTTTACCTATTTCTCTACAACCCAGCAAGTACTTTAGAACATTGGATTCCTTCAAGTTCAGAGGCTATAGTTCTGTCTGTGCTCAAATATTTCTTACTCTGCAAGTAAATTTCAGTTGTACACCTTCATTCAGTCAGAGGGTCATTTTAACTGGGACATTGCTGATAGGTGGGGAGGAAACTTTACATTTATAAAGGGTACTGAAACAAAACAAGAAGTTCATGCCGTCTTGTGTTCCCCAGACTTTTCTTTAAAAAATTCGGAAAGGGAAATCAGGGCTTCCCTTGTAGGAAGAAGGAAGGCTTCCTTAGAAGATCTGGATTTTTGAATTCCAAAGGCTTGTTTGAATGTGAAATCTAAGGTCATCCTGTATTCACAGTCTAAAAATCAGAAAGAAGTGAGTTAGATTGTCATTATTAAGTTTATCCCTGCAGCCACTAGGGGCATGACATTTTCTATTCCTTAGTTCTTTAGTAGTAAAAGAGAATCTTACCCATTGCAGAATAAAAGACCACTTGAGCCCTGTTGCTGAAGAACCGTGGCATGTTTCCCTGCATTGGTCTGTGGTTGGATGGTCAAGACTGACAAACGTTGACAGGTGGACCCAGAATCACAGGATGTGTCTCAGGGATTTGTAGCAAGCTGTGTGTGTTTTAGATCATCGTGCACTCGATTTTAAAACACTCCGGAATGCCCGCTCCGACGCTGGCCTAGGGATCTGAGAGCAGCAGTGTGGAGCAGTGAGAGAGCACTGACCGTTCAGGCTTAGTCTGGGTTCAAGTTGAGGGTCTATGACCTTGGGTAAGTCACTTGACCTTCCTGAGCCTATTTTCCCATCTTTAAATGAGGGTGTTCATCCCTATCATGAGGTCAGCCAATAAGGCCACTGTAAAAGGACCTTATAAATCAAGGTTGCCTTAAAAATGTTGTAGACTTGGTTCCAGGTCAGAAAGAGTAACGGGAAACTGAGGGAACAACACAGAGAAGCTGAAAAGTTGCTACTCTCTGGCCCAGTGGTTCCCCTGTTAGGAGTTTATCCTAAGGAGAGAGTGAAGAGAGTCACAATGATTTAGCTACCAGTATCCTACAGCATTTGGGAAAAAAAAAAAAAAGGAAATTACTTAAATATCCAACTGTGGGAAATGGTTCATGTATATGGTGGAAAGGAATGCGGCCACCCAGAGCTGGGTTGAGTAACTCAACTGCCGAAGAGTCAAGAGGGGAAAGGCTCACCACAGAAGACTTTAAAAGTAGGGTATAAGAAACCGAATAGTTGTAGTCTCCCCCTACCCCATTCCCACCTACACAGGTAGAAAAAAGGCCAGAAGTAAATAGACCCAAGTGTGGATAGCGGTTGTCACTGCAAGGTTGGATATTTTTCAGTTTTTAAAAGCAAACACTATTTAATCACAAAGGAACATTTTTTCCAAGTAAATTAATGACATGGCAAGGGCAAGGGGAATGGGAAGGTGAGCCAGTGTAGGCTCTCTGCCTCCCAGCCAGGCTCTGCCCAGCCTTGTGAATGAGCAGTTGAACTTCAAAGCCAGGGCAGAGAGAGCCTCTCATTGTGTTGGAATGTGGGCGATGAGGCTCACAGGAAGTGATGACAAGCCCTTTGTTATATAAGCTCACCAAGCTGGCTCGGCGGTGCCAGTGGTGGCCCTTGGTGCCCGATCAGGACATCATCTGTCTGTGTCTATGGTCACAGCCCTCTTATCGGAACTGCGCAGCCAGGCACCGGAAGATACAATGCACACCCTCTCTTCCTTTACTCCCACTGGCACATTGGGCTATTGCATACAGGGAGAGAGGCCAGCGTGAAGGAACTTACTGGCATTATTTACGACCAGGGAAGGTGTGGGGATTTTCCCTTGACCCTTCGGAAGACATCTATCCTGGCTGCCTCCAAAAGCCAGGGCTACCTGCCTTCATCTACTTCTGTTTCTCGGTTCCTATGGGTCTGTGCTGTGTTTACAGCTGTGGTCCTGCTGAAGGAGTTAGTCCCGGAAAGAGGGGCTGATTCCCTCGGGCTGGGAACGTGGCTGCTCCAAAGGCAGATTGCAGTTTCCCTCTCTGTTAACTTCCCTACAGCAGGCAGGCTGAACCGGGCCAGGCATAGGACAGGTGCCCACAGAGGCTGTGCAGTCTTGGAGTTTCCTGTATGGAAGCGTGTGTCCGCGCAAGCGCTGTGGCTGAAGACAGTGGGATGTTGCACCCAGTTGCACTTGCCCTTGCACCACAGATTCTGAGCTACTTTGTATTGAGAACCTATTCTATGCTGTACTCTGCTGGGTGCTTTAGGTACAACACTAAACTGTAATCCTCCCAGGAACTCTGCAAGGAGGTTATTGTCCATTTCTTGTATAAGAAAACAGATTCAGGGCAGGGGACATGGCCAAGACCTGTTAAATTTCCGTGCTTTTATTGACATTGCTGTCTTACTAGATACCAGGGACTCAGCATGTACTCATTTTTTATTTACACTCACAGCTTCTGGCTCAGAACTTGGAACACTCTAACCACTCTGGATGGATTGAACCTTGAGACTCCATGCTGGGTGGCTTTGGACAAGTCCCTTCTCCTCTGTGGGCCACAGTGTCTCCATTTGTAATGGCCAGGTGTCCTTCTCTGTCAGCAGGCCCCATCTTTTCCAAAGACTTCCCAGGACAGCCATCCCCAGACCACAGGTTCCTGTGGAATGCAGTTGGTCTTATAAGACGTCTTTTACTATCGGGCTGAGGCCCGAACATCAGATGACGTTGTCCCCAATTAACGAGACACGAGAAATAAAGTTGCGCAGCTTTATAATGAAACCACATTTCTCACTGCCATTTCAATTCACCCAGTGTTTAAGGCACGCGTTCTGCCCTTGGCAGGCTCATGTGTTTCATTCCTTGGTGTGATCACCCACCTTTCACCTGAATTGGTTTGAAAAGCCTTGGGTAGTTTCCAGAAATTAAATCCACTCTAGAGGATGGAAGATTTACCACCCCAAGATATTTAAAGAAGTGTGTGGCCACCTCTGGGGGCCCTACTCAGAGAGGAGCGCAGAGGGGCTTTGGGAACAAGGTTGTTCCTCCCAGGGGGGCCCCTTGTTCTTGTTTGCATGTGTCAGTTCCCACGCCTCAGCAAACACTCTGTAAAGGGCCAGGTGGTAAGTATTTTCAGCTTTGGGGACAACATGCAGCCCCTCAATTCTTCCCTTGTTGTTAGAAAGCAGCCATAGACAATATGTAAATCAGTGGGCATGGCTGTGTTCCAATAAAACTTTATTTACAAAAATAAAACTTCGCAGACGTCTAGTCTAAAATGTTAGGTACATCTCTTCATAATCACAGCCCATGTTGACTTGTTCCCTCCGTGTTTTGTACACACTTGTTTTGACCTCCTGATTGTATGGAAGTTCCCCCCACCCCGACCCCAGCTCCCAGCCCTCCCCAGACCCGTGGGGTTTTTGCAAGCTGTCTCTGACCTAGACATGCTATAAGAGCTTTCATCAATACTTAGTTGCACAGAAGTAGCCCACATTCTCATGTCAAAAAGTATGTCTTTTAAAAACGCACCATTTTTTCCTACAACTGTGTTGTCCTGTGTAGGGTCTCTTGTTGTACAGTCTGGCTAATTATAAAGATGTAGGAAGTTGATATATTATCAAATTGCTTACTGTTACAGATTTTTTAGATGCTGTCAGAGGAAAAGCCCCATCCCTGATGTCCCATAGTGCTTGAGTCTTGACTCTTCTGGCCGGTCCTTCATCTTCCGTCTTTCAAAAGTGACTCCAGTCATGTCATTTCTTAAACACTCTCCACAGCTTCTATCATGTCTAGACTCATAGTGTGACACCAAAGCCGACCCTTGGGCTTCCCTGGTGGCGCAGTGGTTGAGAGTCCGCCTGCCGATGCAGGGGACACGGGTTCGTGCCCCGGTCCGGGAAGATCCCACATGCCGCGGAGCGGCTGGGCCCGTGAGCCATGACCGCTGAGCCTGCGTCGCTGGAGCCTGTGCTCCGCAACGAGAGAGGCCACAACAGTGAGAGGCCCGCGTAACCGAAAAAAAAAAAAGCTGACCCTTACCTCTGTGAAAGGCTCCCTCTGGCTCCATGATTCCCGGCCAGCCGGTTGGAAATTGCTTGCCTTCTACCAGGATTTTACCTCCATGCTTTTGTATCTTTACCTATAATGTGTCTTTATACTCCTCATCCTTCCCAGTGGGAGCACCTCACACAGGGCCGGACCTGGAGTGGGCCCAGGAATGCTTGTCAAATGAGTGGCCTCAGTGAGGTTGATTGAGGGCCCAATGTGCTCTGAAACTCCTGGAGTCCCCAAACCTCCAGTGACTCCAGCACAGGGAAACACCCAAACCCCAGTGCCCCCCAGGACAGCCAGCACACTCTAAATCATGGCACCTAGCGGGCCTCCAACAGGCAGAGTGGCTTTTGTGCCCACCTTTGTGGTGTGGTAGTGAGACTTACAGGAGGGTAGGGAGGTAGGCATCTGCGACGGGCAGCTTCCCCTCCACAGGGGCAAGTGGGAGTGATGATAATAACAGTTACTAAGCTCTGAGCACCTGCTGTATGCAGAGCTCTAAGCCAGGGACCTGTATGTGATCTGCACAGGCTTCAGGGCGGTGGCACTTAGGGATCCTTCAGCTCCTTCAGCATCGTGCCCAGCACCTAGTAGGTGCTCAAAAAATTTATTTTGAATGAATAAATGAATTAGGCTAGAAGGAGGTTTTTCTGGAAAGATTTGTTGTGGCCAGATGGAAGGGCCACAAATGCCGTACTAAGGAGTTAATTGAACCTTTGCTCTGTAGGCAGTGGGGACTTAAGGACAGGTTTGTGCAGGGAGGGGCATCTGTGCAACATGTGTCACGCTTACCCCATTATTTGCCCTTTCCGGTGTGACTGAGATGCCAGATAATGAGGTGTTGGGCTGCACAAAGCACTTCCTTGTGCCGGAGAGAGGCAGGGCTGGCCTTGAAGCCAGTTGGCCACTGGCCTCCTCCCTGTAATTCATGTGCAGCGGCAGGTGGGAATGAGCTGCCAGACAGAGCCAGGGCTTGCCTGCCTCTCCAGGTCGCCGCCTCAGCTTGCTGGCTCCAGCACAGGGGCCGTGGCCCTGATGCGAGACCTGCCCCTCTGAGCTTTCCCTGCTGCTAGCATGTTCTGGGAGGATTAAAGGCAGCTGGCCGGCTCTTCCCAGGACTTGCTGACTCATTTGATGGTTCCTATGGCAGGGGAGGGGGGAGTGCCATTGCCTCTTGATTTCTCTCCCCATGTCAACCCCCACCACTCCAGCTCTGCATTCCCAGGCTGGGTCACCTTGGGCTTCTTCCGTCTAAAGGCAGCTGGTCCCACAGCTAAGTGCTTTTGCCCGCTTGTCCCCCAGAGACCACTTTTCCAGGGAAGATGCAACTCATTGTTTTTAGGTTGGGAAATGCACAGTGAAGATGTAAGTCCCCGGAATCTAAGTATATGGAACCGTTACTTTGTTCATAAGGAGCTGTTTTAGTGGTTCAGTGTACTGGGTAAGCCCCCTGGCATGGGCATGGTGAAGAATGCAGAACAGGGCATTGTGGAATAGGTGGAGAGAAGTTGGGGGGCAGGGCAGCAGGCACAAGGCATTCCACCACACAGCAAAATGATCAGGGTCGCAGGGGCATCTGATTGATTGATTCTGGGCGGGGATCTGGGCAGGTTCCTTGGAGAACGTTTCAGTCTGGCCCCAAAAAGTGGCTGTGGGAAGAATGAGAAGTACTCTAGGCAGAGGGCACAGCTCGGCCAAAATCGTGGAAGTCAGCAAGTACGGCTGGGGTCTGGTGGGAAAGTCATGGGGCCGGAGCAGGCGGGGCTGTGGGTGACCTGGCAGATGGAGGCCTTCGAGTGGTTCTGAGGGCCTGGCTAGACAGTTAGCCACGCGGTTCTGCAATGTAGTAATGGGTCTGAGGGTCCCCTGGCTGGGCCTCTGTCACCCAGGGACCCAGTGAAAACCCAGGGCCTGGCCCATGGTGAGAGTTAAGAGGCATGTGACATCTAGGCTGGGCTGGGTTGCTCCAGGAAAGCCCATGCTTGGCCAGGCTGGAAATGAGCCCCTGCTGTTCTGGCTGTGACATCTGCTTCCTTGGGCTGGCCTTGGAAGAGCCTGTCACAGTGACTTCTGAGGGAAGCCAGCAGATGGGCAAGATGGAAATGCCCCTCCTGTGGAGCAGGGGAGCAGTGACCCTCACACGGGCACTTAGTTTGCCCTGAGCCCTCACATTGGTATTTTCTCAGCTGCCACAGTGGGCAGAGAGAGCAGGGATTTCCAGTTCCCATTTTAGGGATGGGGAAGTGAATTGCTTGAAGCCCCCACAAAGTCAGGGAGCCCCCGAGCAGGGCTGGGGTATTAGTCACCACACAGCACAGTCCTCCGTAATTAAAGGGCATGGGCACAGTTAGGAGGTGAAGTTTGCAGTTAAATGACAGTTGAAGATGGTGGGTAATTTCTGGCTTCACTAATAATATATGTTAAGCTCCTCCTGTGTGCCAGGTGCTGTGCTAAGCTCTCATTGGCGTCATTCTTGCGCCAACCCTTGTCAGTAGGTACTTTTCTTATCCCCAGTGAGTGGAGACTGAGGCGCAGGAGTTTGAGTAACTTAGGTAACAACCCAGCACAGGACAGACGTGGCATTTGAGCCCAGGCAGTCCCACCCCAGGGTCTGTTCTAGCCCAACGCCCTGGGGCCTCTGTGAGGCCAGACGTGGGCACGATCCCCTCATCGGCCTCGGCAGTCTCCTAGCATGCTTTATAATTAGAACAGACTGCAGCTCCTGCTAATGACTTCCTCATGAGATGCATACTCAGAAGCTCGGGAGAATATTGAAGAACGAGAAAGGAAAGAGGTAGAGAATGAGGTTTCCACTAAGGCCCAAAGCACTATTTATAAAAAGTACGTGTACAGGCTTCCCTGGTGGCGCAGTGGTTGAGAGTCTGCCTGCTGATGCAGGGGACACGGGTTCGTGCCCCAGTCCAGGAAGATTCCACATGCCGCAGAGCGGCTGGGCCTGTGAGCTATGGCCACTGAGCCTGCATGTCCGGAGCACAGGCCACAACAGTGAGAGGCCCGCATACCGCAAAAAAAAAAAAAAAAAAAAAAACAAAAGTACGTGTGCAAGCCAACTTCGACCAGCTACGTTTTGGCAGTCGGCTGACTCCTGCCATAACTCTGTCTCCTCTGCTGTCCTTGATGCATTCGGTACCGGCCACACCTTCCACCCCGTTATGGAGGACAGCTGACATCATGTCCCTCCAGTAAGAGCACAACTCTGATCTGGTCACTTGGCTTCTCAGAACCTCCAGTGGCTTCCCATTGCCTTTTGGAATAATGTGGAGTTGCTTTAACCTGGCATTCAAGGCCTCCTACAAGGTGGTCCCTGTCTCCTTTTCCTGATATGCCAGAGAACATCCTTCCCTAACTCACTGAATTTTTACCCCTATGCACTTTGCCCACGGCCATTTCCTGAGGCTGGCGTGTCCGTCTTCCCTCCCAGCACTCCATCCTGTCTGGCAAATGCCGGTTCAGCTCAGATCTTGCCTCTTGACAGAACGCTGACACAGCCTCTCTATTCTGCCCTCCCCCACCTGTGGGTCGTGCTTCTGCGCCTTGCTTGTGATGATCTGACCCGCCTCACAGGTAGTTTTGCGGTGCTGTGACTGTGCCCCTCCCCTGCACAGAGCTCCTTGCTGGGTGATGGATTCACCTGTATGTGTGCATGGTGATGGGAAAGACAGCTCAAATAGAGCCTTTTGGGGCAAAGGTAAAATGAAGGATCCTGATTAGTGAAAAGGGCTTTCTGGGTATCAGGCATGAAGGGCTTATTTACGATTGTGTAGAAAACAAAGGACCTGGTGGTGACTGTACTTAGACCCTTCGTCCCTGGCTGGAAGAAACTGAGCTGTGACTTTTTAGTGTGGAGAAGAGAGGATCTGAGTGAGGATAAATGTCCTAAGCTCTCATCTCTTCCAATCCCTGCAAGTGCCAGGTCCTTTAGAAGTTAACTTCCCTCTAAACACCTGTGGGGCAGGTATCTTCTAAATCAACCCTGTTACCTTTCCCTGGGACAGCTGCATTTCCCTCCCACCCCTGCACACTCCATCACCCCTCCTCTTGCTGACTACGTTATGCCTCTGCTTCAAAAGGTGTGTAAACACATTCTCTGTTTACAGTAAAGCCCCAAAACAGAGCCTCAGTCCACCCCCAAACTCCATTTCTATGTGTCTACGTTACACACCCATACAACCCCTTCAGCATTGTAGCCTGGTCACTTTACTCTCCCTTCCCTCACTTGCCCACCCCCCCTCCAGATGCCTTACTGCTGATCCGCCCGCCTCGCTTGTAGTCACTCCCACCTGAACCCACGGGAGATGCGCCACCTTCTCCAGGAGGTCACCCGACCCCCACCAGCATTGCCTGCCTGCCTGTCTGCCTGCCAGCGCTCTCTCGTGACCGTATCTCATCTCCTTTAGCAGAGTGGCCGGAGCCTGCGGGTGGTCCCCTCGCTGCATCCGCCCCTCCGCTCCACCTCCACTGCGTAGGCGCTAATGCATGTCTGAGGGGGCCACCCTTCTGCAGCCCGGCTTCAGTGATATGGTTTGCCAACCATTGTGTGGCTTCACACGTGGTCTCATTCCCACCTGAGACAGCCCTCAGGTCACCATGGTCTCTGTTTTCCCCGCAGGGTGGCTGGGCCTCGCCCAGGGTCAGACACATTGCCAGCCAGTGGCCCAGGTGGGACCACAACCCTTCCTGGCTCTCTCTGCCTCTCTGAACCTAGAAGTTTAGCCACTGTTTGTGTTTCTCTGAGGGAACTGAGCCTCCGGGGAGAGAACTGTGGGGGCAGTTTGCGAATTTCTGAGGACAGATGATAAGTCTTGTCCTCTGGGAACTATCACTCTGCAAGGCTTAGGCCGCTATCCACACTCCCGTCTGTGGTGCAGCTTTAGAACGCAGCCTCAGAATCCGAATGAGCCATTCTGGCTCAAAATACGACTGTGGCCCAGGGATTTGTGGAGAGCAGGGCAGGGCTGCCAGATCTTCTGTCAAGAACCGCCTGGTGGGATTCCTCCTCCTCTCCCCTCTCCCTTCAGCCCTGAGCTACCCTGGGGAGGGCTTGGCCTTTTGGAACTGAGTTGCTGGGCATGGCCCCCGCCAGGGCGGGTGGTCGATGGCGGGCCCTGGGCCAGGTGTGTCTTGGACTTGCGAGGTGCCTGAGGTGTTTCTTACATCAGAGCTGTTTCCGGACAACTGCGGGTTGTGCGGTCAAGTTAAAGAGGTTGTTCAGAAAACCAGACTGGCACCTACAGGAAGTAGCATTACAAGGGGACCTTGTGGCTTTATGACCTCTGCTCTGTAGATGGGGGAGGGGCAGGGGGTTGTAAAATCCGAGGGTTTGAGCCAAGAATCTTGGAATCCATTCATCCACACGCCCCTTGGCCACAAAAATAGGATGGAGTCCTTGGCCCTGGGGCCAAGACCCCCTTTCTTTGGATCTTGCAGCCTTGATATCTGCAGTAGCACAAACAGGCTGATGACAGAGTAGTTCCAGAACCGTAATAAAGTCTTGCACTTGGTTTTCTCTTGGGCTTATTTAAAGTGCACTTTTTTTTTTGTAAAAAAGCCCAGTTTGTCAGTTTTCTTATTTAGATGCAATGACAAATCAGAAAAAAAGTTTTGAAATTTTTTAAGACCCCCATTGCCTGGTTGGGAACTATAGTGGATGTCTAAAGGTCTGACAGAGCACTTTTTTTTTTTTTTTTTTTTTTTTTTTTTTTG